>NC_135337.1:24397320-24694820 GCF_023851605.1 Tamandua tetradactyla
ATCTGACATTTATTTGTTAAGTAATTTTGAATAAGTCAATTTACCTATCTTAGCTTCAATTTGTTTTTTGAAAGATACCATTATGAAAATTTAAGGGCAGTCTAGAGACTGGGGGAAAATATTTGCAACCATATATGGGACAAAGGACTTGTATTCAGAATATAAAAGAATATTTACAACCCAATAGTTCAAAGTCAAACAAGCCAATAAAGAATGGGAATAAAATTTAAATAAACATTTCATAAACAAATATATAAGTGGCAAATAAATATGTGAAGAGTGTTCAACATTGTTGAACATCAAGGAAATTCAAATTAAAACCAAAATGAGATACCACTACAGACATGGTAGAATGAGCAAAATTTTAAAAAGAAAAAAAAAAAACTGACCATACTATATGTTGGAATAAGTGGAATTCTCATTCACTGCTGTTAGTACCACCATTTTGGCAGTTTCCTAAAAAGTTAAACATGCATTTGCCAGATATTTAGTCAATAGAGATAAAAACATTGTTCAAAGATTTATAGATTAATATTCATAGAAGCTTGATTTGTAATAGCCAAAAGTGGATACAACTCAAAAGCCCATCAACAGTTAAATAAATAAATAAATTATGGTATATCTTTACAATGGAAAATAACTCAGCAATTAAAAAAAGGAAAGAATTACTAATACACAGAACAACATATATGAATCTTAAAATCATGCTGAGTGAAAGAAGCCAAGCAAAAATAATAATATATTCTATGATTTCCTTTACGTAAAATTTTAGAAAATGCAAACAAATTCATAGTGACAGAAAGCAAATCAATAGTTTCATGAGGATAGAAGTGAAAGGAGAGAGATGGATTTCAAAAGGACACAAGAAGACTTTTAGGACTGATGTATATATTCACTATATTTATTGTAGTGATGGTTTCACAAGAGTATACACATGTCTAAACTCTGCTTTACATAGAAATAGTTTATTTGAACTTCAATTTTATCACAAAGTCATTAAAAAAGCTATCATTGGCTGATAAACTAAAAAGTATGATGACAGAAAAAATTATTTTCAAATTACCTCTTAGATAGTTTAATCATCCTCCTGTCCAATAACTCAAGACAAATTTGAAAATAGATGGCTATATGTGCCAATCAGAATGAATTAAAGATATAAGGTACAAAACACAGCAAAGAATGGACTGGCACAACAGCCTCCATACCTGAAGACCTTCATGGCACGTGCATTGGATTATTCTTCTATGGTCATGATGAATTTTTTTTTTATCTCATATAAAACCAACTCAATATAATAATGAGGGTCAGAATGATGTTATAGTTATGAAAACAAAGAAAAGAAATTAATCATCCCATGGAAGAATGAAGCCCCAAACCTGTAGCTCTATTCTGTAACAACTTAGCTACCCAGCCCTCTGGTAGGGTATGATCACTCTGCCTGAGATAGAGCTGTACACTTAATCTCTGCAAATGCCAGGATTCATGCTCAGACAAAAGAGAGACAGAGCAAAGAGTGGAAAGGAGGGAGGGAGAGAGAAACAAAGAAATTTATAAATTTTAATACAATATAGTAGTAATGGAAAAACCAAATCCACCATTTCACTTAAAAAGTATACTCCTCACAGAGAGTATAAGATAAGAAATATGAATCTGGTATCTCTTCAAGTAGCATCAGTATCTCCTCAAGGATAAGTGTTTAAAATGACCTCATTCTAAAAAAAAAGAAAAAAAAAAAATTGACCACATGCTTAAAGATATAGGATTTCTTATAACATGGCCTATACATAACAAGCCAACTACTCCTTCTGGTGCTCAACTGAAAAAGCAGAGTGATTATTCATTAGACTTTATAAGAAATGCTATGTGGATCTCCATTCTATGGAATTTTCAAGAATAATTTTGAGTTATATGCAGTTTATGCTTTATACATCAACTTTAGAACTTACCATAACTATAAACATGTACATCCCAACACCATCACTGCCATCAACACAACCAGTACCAGCACATAAAATGTGACTTCACTATATGAATCCCTCAGAAGTTCTGCAGGACATTTTCCTAACACTGGAAAATGTATGCCATATATTTTTTTTTCTTAAGTAAATGTTTAAAATGTTTAATTGAAATGTTTAAAAATAACAAAATCAGAATTCTGATTCAATCCATGTTAGAGTAGCTGGTATTAGATTTATCATCCTGTAAGAACTATGAAACTAAATAAAATATGTTTTAAAAAAACTATTTACATATACTGAACAATAGTCAGTAGACAGCTGTGATCCTTTGAAAAGTTCATGAGATCAAATTCTCATTCAATCTGACTCTCTGGGATTAGATTTATAAACCACTGCTCAAGGAACTGAACAAGCAAAGAATACCTATCTGGCTGGGTGGAGGAAATGGGAAGTAGGTGATAGAGAGTTATATTAGAGTCTGGGACTTTTAAGCATCTGAAATTATTGGGGCAGGGCCCTAGATAGAATGAAAACATAAAGAGGAAGTTTAAGAAATTGGCATAGAGGTTCCCTTCAATTTGTTGGACAGTGATTCAGAGGTTTCAAAATGCTGGGGAAACATGAGTGTTCCAACCCAGCCAGAATGAGAGTTACTGATGGATAACCCAGGAAGGCTGTGCCTTAGGGTTATCCCTAAAGGTAACCTTAGGGACCACTGCTAAAGAAAAGGACTATATGGTAGAACTAACTGCAAATGAGATCAAGGTAATCAGCCACAAATTTAATTGCTGGTCACAACAAAACTCTCTCTTTGGAACATTCCTCAAAACAGACCTTCTACTGGGCCATAAAAATGAGTCTTGATTGATTTAAGATAATGAAATCATACAGAATATGGCCCTTACTTAACCACAAAGCAATTAAAATTTGAAACCAAGTTAGAAAAGAATATCTTCCACTAGGTAGAAATTGAATACCACACTTCTAAATATTCTATAAATCAAATAATAAATTGAATAAAAATTAGAATATATTCCTAATCATTCTTGAATGTGAGAATAGACAAGGGGAAGAGCCCAAGGCCAAAACAAGGACGCCAGTTAGATGGATATTACAATTATCTAGGTGAGAGATGATGTTGACGTGGTTGAGGGTGGCAACAGAGAATGAGAACTGGTCAGATTCTGAATATGTTTGAAGGCCATATAGTGGATAGGATTTGCTGATGGATTAATATGGGGTTTGAGAGAAAGAGAGAAGTCAAAGATTAATCCAAGATGTTTTCCTGAGTATGCAAAAAGATGGAGCTGCCATTCACTGAAATGAGGAGGAATGAAAGGAAATCAAGTTTTGATTGAGGCAAAATAACATGAAGTGAGTTTTGATCATAGCTGTTGATTTAAGATGACTGGTGTCCATTTAAGAAATGTCTACCAGACAGTTAGATATGTGCAGGGAAGAGGTTGGAACCAGAGATAAAAAGTTAAGAATCAATAGTCTATATATATATATAGTATTTACACCCACACTAGATTCAAGAATATATTCTTACCTACTGAGAGCACTAATGGAGTAAGTAAGGCTGAGCCCTGAGGCACTCCAGCATTAAGTGTCCAGGGAAGTTGAGAAAGAATCAACAGAGGGGACCAAAAAGGGGTGGCCAAAGAGGTAGACAAGCAACCAAGAGAGACAGTACTCTGGAAGCCAAGTGGAAGTATTTCAAGGAGGAGAAAATGATAAACTTTATCAACTCTACATGTAGATCAAGTAAGATAATAACTGTTAATTGACCTTGTTCATAACCTGGAGACTAGTTTTGGTGGAGTAGTGGGGGCAGAAAACTCGATTCTAGTGAATTCAATAGAAAATGGACAGAGAGCAAAACAGATGTAGAGACCACTCTTAGGAGGGTTCTAACAGAAGATAGGACAGTTGCTATTGATTTGCATCAAGAGAAGAATTTTTTAAGGTGGAAGAAATCATAGCATTTTTCTATACTGAAGAAAATCTAATGGAGAGAAAATAACTATCAACTCGAACACAAAAGGAGAGAACTGGTTAAAGTGATATCCTTGAGTGGACAAGAGATGGGATCTACCACAAAAGGGAGATGCTGGTCTTACCTCACAGCACAGGTCATACTTCTGTAATGGAAGAGAATGCAGAGGATATAGAGATGGCAGGAATTTGAGAAATTCTCTTCCGATTGCTTCATCAGCTAAAAATGAATAAGGCAAGGAGGTGTTGGAGGCAGTAATTTTGAAGGGAGAAGAGGTAAGAAACAGTCATTTAGGACA
Source organism: Tamandua tetradactyla (assembly GCF_023851605.1). NCBI lineage: Eukaryota > Metazoa > Chordata > Mammalia > Pilosa > Myrmecophagidae > Tamandua > Tamandua tetradactyla. The sequence continues at coordinate 24,401,576 of NC_135337.1, forward strand.
ATAAGAAAATGAATAGAGCAAGAAATGCAGCTTTACTGTTGAGCAGCATTAAGGACCCACTTAAAGTAATTGATTGTGAAATTAAAATAAGGCCAGGCATCATGGTTGTTTGTCTCCAGATATTTTCACCTGAGCAGGTACAGATATCTGGGAAGTTAGGCAGGAATTTAGGTTTAACCATGATCAGGGCTTTGCCAGATAAGTATAAGAAAAGTGACAGTGTATTCAAGGAAGTTATTATAATGATTTCAAGGACGTTATTTCATGATTGAACTGGAATTTAAGAAAGAGGGGACATTAGAGTAGAATCAATGGATTTTAACACACAAAGGAAGTTAATAGAATTGTTAGAACAACAGAAGGCATGAGCAGGAAAGATAAGAGGCATTGTCCAGAAACTAGGATGCTTGGATTTAAAATCATGGAGGTATCGCTGTTACTAAAATTGAGAATGGGAATGTATATCTGAGGGGGGTTTGAGGGAAATCACCCCAGGAGAGTAGTTCAAGAAACTGAGATGTTACAATTTTTAAAAATTAACCTATGCAAATGTTGAAATCAACCATAGTTATGGCTAGAGTAGTGTTGTACAATATGCCAGGATCGAACACCTTCAAAGAAGAAGGTGTAGATGGGCTGCATCTGTACGTAATCTGAGATTAAAACATAGAAGGTGGCACTTGGAGAGGAAGAGATCAAGAGATAATGGTCTGGAAGGAACAATAGGACCAAGGAGGATTCCTACCTCACCTCCTGTTTTAGTTTACCAAAGCTGCCAGAATGCAACACACCAGAGACAGATCAGCTTTTAATAAGGGGATTTATTTAATGAAAAATTAATAGTTCTTCAGAGGAAAGGCAGCTAGCCTCCATCTGAGTTTCCCTGTCACATGGGAAGGTGCACAGCAATGACTGCTGCTGGCCTTCTCTCCTGGATTCTGGGTTCCAATGGCTTTCCCAGGGACCATTCCTTTCTACATCTCCAAAAGCCTTGGCAGAGCTGTGAGTGCTGCGATGAGGTATGCTGAACTTCTGAGCGCACTTCTGACATCTCTCTTTTAAGTCTCCAGCTAATTAAATTAAACCTCACTCATTGTGGAAAGAACTCCCCTTAGATGACTGCAAATGCAATGAGCCATAGATGAATTTCACATACTGATGATTTAAGGCCACAGACACCGAACGATGAGGCCTTATCTCCTGGCCAAGTTAACACCTGAACCTAACTACCTACAAATGCAGGAGGGAAAACAGCTATTCTGAAAGAGACCCAGAGGCAAGCCATTGTCTTCAGAAGAGAGCCGGTTTCAAAATTCTCCATGATAGCAGAGCAAGAAATAGCCTAGGAGAGAACGGCTATGACTAAGTTTTCTTTTCTGGCTGCTGAAGTGACTGCTCCATCTTGACACTTTCTTGAGCATCATAAGAAAATGTTACTGCTGCTTCTCTGGCAGTCTCATCCAACTCCCAAACTGCTGACAACTTAGAAGATCTCATGCCTGTTGGTGACTAACTTAGTTTGCAAGTGATGAGCAGAAGTTCTTTGCCTCCTTTTCTCTCTCTCTCTCTCTCTCTCTCTCCTGTGTCACTCCCCAACCCCTACACTTTCTCCCTCCCTCTGTCTTTTCAAGGTGATGGGTAGAGAGATGAGATAAGATAGTTCAACATTCATGTGGCTACTATTAGAAATAAAAAGTAGAAAGACTATAATGCCAGAAAGTACTAAATATAAAACTGAAGTGTGCAGTTTGTCAATACTCCATAACACACTAAGTGGGATGTGATGAAAGCACCCAGAGAGAGTTTTGAAAAGTGAGCCCTCCAAGCTGGGAAAATGTCAAAAGACTATGTTAAAGATGACAAACTATCAATGGCTAGGTGCCCATCTCCCTCGTAACCCAGCACCCATTTCTTCTTTTGAAAGGTGGTTCTTCGGCAGAGGGAAACTGTTCTTAAAGTATGTTATCCCCTTACTAAGTTATTAGAGTTACAAATCAATTCCTAACATTTATCAGGTGAAACAACTTGAAGTGGAGCATTCAGTAAATTTTCTTTCCTAATAAAAGCTTGAGTTAGAGATAAGATCACTGAGTTTGAACTCAGAATATTGGAGTTCTAGTCCTGATTCTGTCTCATGACTGACCTCTTACTCATCTTTCTGGTCTCAGCTTCAACATCCCCTCCTCAGGGAACCCCTCTAAACCTCTACGTGTCCATGTAATCCCTGTTGTAGGTCCCTATCTCGCTCTGAAATTTTCTTTTGTAGCTCTTTGCAAATGTTTGCATTTGCACTTAGTTAATGGATGTCATTCCCACTGGATTATAAACTCTGAAGCCAGGGAACTCTACCTGCAGCTCCTACTAAGGTGCTGATATATTGGAGGGGAACAATGAATAGCTGTTCCCTACCTAACTGACTTGGGGAAATGACTTCAGCACTCTGGACTTTGATTTCCTCAAGACTATCCTGCTCAATTCACAGTCACGGATTCAAATAAGGGTGCTGTAAAGTGTTTTTCAAATATGGAGGATTTTGAATGAACTAATCAGCTTCCGGTCCATTCGTGGTTAATTTACCACGCCTATTACTACTTCTTCTAGGCCCAAGTACTTAATTTCCATAGGATCCTTTAATTCGTTTTCGAAGAGTCAGCTTCAAGAAACAACAGTAACAACAAACACCAGATTTTGAGAAGGTACCTTAAATATTGCTAGATTTAGTAAGATCTCCTGAAAATTTTCAATTACAAAATTCTGAGAATAAAAGTTACCTCAGGGCTTTCCTGGGATTCCTCACTGTATACTTTATATATTATAAACAGCAGCATGTTTTACCAAGTTCTTTTATTATTATGAAGCTTATTTTCATCTCACAGATGAATATACGTGCTTCTAAGAATGAGAACAGATAAGCTGTGTCCTCACTAACAGCAAGCTAAAAATTTTATCCAAAATGACCCAGGCTTTCTGACTTGTGGTCTTAACACCTTAGCCATTTATTTAATACACCTATCCATCCATCTGTCCATCCAATAGAGACTCAGTGAGCAATGTGCTTGGTGTTTAGGATACAAGGAAATGCAGAGAGAATTGCAAACCAGAGTTTAGGTCCTATGGCAGTTACTTATTGACATGTAGTTCATGTATTATAACAATTATTCTCTGACTCATAGGAGGGAAACAATTCAGAATGGTAGGCTCAGGAAATGCTTTTTAGGCAGAGCACCATGTCAGCTGAGATCTAAAGAATTAGTAAGATATCAGCAGGAAAAAAAGAAGATGGGTTGAATATTTCAGGAAGAGGAAGCTGCATACGCAAACACATGGTGATAAGACACTATGTTAAGAGATGGTGTTCTAGCTTGCCAGCTGCCGGAATGCAATATACCAGAAACAGAATGGCTTTTAAAACGATGGATTTAATAAGTTGCTAGTTTACAGTTCTAAGGCCGAGAAAATGTCCCAATTAAAACAAGTCTATAGAAATGTCCAATCTAAGGCATCCAGGGAAACATACCTCAGTTCAAGAAGGCGGATAAAGTTCAGAGTTTCTCTCTCAAGTGGAAGGGCACATGGCAAACACAATCAGAATTTCTCTCTCATCTGAAAGGGCAAATGGTGAACACAGTCAGGGTTCCTCTCTCATCTGGAAGGGTACATGGTGAACACAGTGTCATCTGCTAGCTTCTTCTCCTGGCTTCCTGTTTCATGAAGCTTCCCAGGAGGCATTTTCCTTCTTCATCTCCAAAGCACTGGCTGATGGACTCTCTGCTTCGTGGTGCTGCAGCATTCTCTGCTCTCTCCGAATCTCCTTCATTCTCAAAAATATTTCCTCTTTTATTGGACTCCAGAAACTTATCAAGACCCACCCAAAAGGGTGGAGACATGTCGTCACCTAATCCAGTTTAACAACCACTCTTGATTAAATCACATCTCTTAGGGAGATGATCTGATTACAGTTTCAAACACACAGTATTGAATAGGGATTATTCTACCTTTACGAAATGGGATTTACATTAAAACATAGTTTTTCTAGGGTCCATACATCATTTCAAACCAGCACAGGTGGTAAGAGATTGGTGAATTTAAGAAATGTTAGTCATTTAAAATGGCCAGAGAAAAGAATATTTTCTCAGGAAGGAGGGGCAGAGAGGTCAGGGAGAGGTGGCTGGACAGGACAGCAAACATTTCATCATGAAAGTCCTTATTTGTTGGGCTTTATCATAAATGCTAGGAGAAGCTATAATCTAGATGTTGATCCGTAAAAGCCACTTCTGTATTCTCCAAATTAATAGCCAAGATAGAAACTGAACAGAAAAATGTAAATTATGTGTAGTCCTCATAATATGTCACCCATGTATGGACTTAAAGATCATTTTCTATCTGCCAGGCAATGTTGCAGGAGCCCTCACTTATTCAAAGAAATCTAGACAATACATCCACTAAGACTAAGCAGAATTCACTACCTAAGAGTTTCCTCTTTAATATATAAAACTCGCCAACTCGAGGCCAGCAAAAAATGACACCTTATGAATAATAGGTTATATGACCATATACTATTTTAGCTGTAACTAATCCCTTAAATAACTGCTATTATTTATTTGTATGGTAAATATGCATCCTGACTTCTCTGGAATAGTAATATTTTCATTCAACATTTTTCTTTTCAATAGATACTTTGTTAAATGTGTAGCTAAAAATATAAATGTGTATTTATATTTTGATAAATAAATACATAAATAAAAACAAATTTGTTCAGATGTATATCAAGAAGAATTTCGGTTCTTAAAATTGTGTTATTCTATCTCTAAATCTCCCTATTCAAATGACTGGATATATTAAACTGTAAAGCCCTGTCTGAGAAAAAGCTCACAATTCCCTTTTGTCATTTCATCTCAGAGGACATATAGCTAAATTCATAAAGATCACTTAAACAGCAGTATTTCCTTCAGTCTCTCAACTGATTAACACTAAAGCTCTCCAAAAAGAACACCAGCTCATATACACAGATATCGAAAGCAAGCTCTAAGATGGCCCCCAAAGATCTTTCTCTCCTGGCATTCACACCTGTATAGACCCTACCATACAGACTGATTCATGGCTGGCCTGGGTGATCAACTTAATACTGTGGAACTGATAGTGAGTAACTTCTAAAGTTAGATGATGAAACACTGTGATTTACACATTGCCTTTTTTTGAATTACTCTCTCTAGGGGAAGCTAGCTGCCATGTCATGAGGATACTCAGAATATGCGAAGGCATGTTTGGCAAAGAAACTAAAACCCTGAAAACAGCCAGCACCAAGTTGACATCAATGCAAATGAGCCAAACAGGAAGCCACTCCTACAGTGTAGTGGAACCTTCAGGTGACTGCAGCAACTCATGACATCTTGACTAATACCTAATGTGAAAACCTGAGCCAGAACAACCTGAATCCCACCATTGAATCCTGAACCATAAAAACTCTGTAAGTTAATAAATGTTTATTGTCATTTTTAATCCACAATGTTTTGATGTAATTTTTTACCTAGTAATAAATACTTAGTACAACTACTATTGATTACTTGTAATTCTAGAGCTGCCAGTTTGAATCTATAATATTTCAACAGCCATGTTTTAAACCTGATCCAATCTTGTGGGGCCAGACCTATTAGTTAAGGTGGGAAACTTTGAATGGGATTGTTTCCATGGAGATGTGACACACCCAGTTGTGGGTATGACCTTTTGGTTAGATTACTTCCATGGAGATATGACACACCCAATTGTGGTTGTGACCATTTGATCACATGGAGATATGACTCTGCCCATTCAAAGTGGGTCTTGATTAGTTTACTAGAGTCTTTTAAAAGGGGAAACATTTTGAAGAAACCTCAGATGCAGATGCTTGGAGAACAATTGCTTCACAGCTGACAGAGACATGGATGTTTGGAGTTGCTTGGAGTGCTGACAGAGAGCAGATGCCTAGAGATTTGCCCAGCAGACATTGCCATGTGCCTTCCCATGAGATGCTAAGCAAGCCAGAGTTCTGTTCCTGAGGAACTAAGTGAAGACAAAGCAGATGCTTAAAAAGGAAACCACTGGCATCAGAAGGTGGAAGCATCAGAAGGTGGAAGCAAAGGAACTGCGAATAAGGACAAGGAGATGCCACCCATTGCCTTCCCATGTGATAGACATTGGCCTTTCTTGAGTCATGGTATCTTTTTCTGGACACCTTTGTTTGGACATTCTTGCAGCCTTTGAACTGTAAACTTACAACGTAATAAAATCCCTTTTTAAAAGCCATTCTATTTCTGGTATGTTGCATTCTGGCAGCTCTAGCAAACCAGTACACCAGATAACAGTGAACCCAATGCCACTAAAAGCAATACCTCAAGAAGAAATAGACTTTGCACATTGTGGTAGACAGAATAATGGCCTAGAAAGAATTCCACATCCTAATCCCCAGCACTTGTAACTATGTCATTTCACATGGCCAGAGGGACTTTGTGGATGGGATTAAATTAATGATCTTGACATGGGAAAATTACTCTGGATTATTCAGTTGGCCACAAGGTAATCACAAGGGTCCTTGCAGAAGGAAGCAAGAAGGTCAAATTGAGAAGTAAGAAATGTGACAATGGAAGCTAGAAGTTGGAGGGATGTGAATAAGGGGCCACAAGCTAAGGAATGCAGGCTGCTTCTAGAAGTTGAAAAAGACTAAGAAACACTCTTCCTTGTAGGCTTCAGAAGGAACACATGCCTTGTAATACCTTGATTTTAGACTTCTAACCTCCAGAATTATAAGAGAAAAAATTGTTTTAAACCACTAAGTTTGGAGTTATTTTTTATAGCAGCAACAGAAAACTAATACAGTAAATTAATATTGTGCCTCGGGGTGGGGGAGTGGTAGGGGTGGGATGAAGGGAAAACAGTGGTTGATATCACTACTCATCTTACAAAAGCCTCCCTGAGCCTAGAGTAAAACACACCAAACTTCTATTCTAAACAAATGCACTCCAAAGACTGCAATCCAGCAAAATGAAAACATTCAAATGACTCTCATTTAATTAAGAAACACATTTGACTATGCCAAGCCTCCTGCGCTTTCACCCAAAATGCAAATTTTTTTTGATGGAGGGGAAGAGATTTTGGTCACAGCATGAGCTCAGTAAATATTTGTTGATGATGATTAAAATTTACAAAGAGCAGTTTCAGCAATAAAGCAAATGTGGGGCTCTTTGGGTACTTGTTTTCTCCATAAGTAGATTTCATGTGATTTGACTTAGGCACTGACCTTTTTGAGTGATAATAACAAACATAATACTTATGTAGCACTTTACAAAATGCTTCACATAAGTGTCTCATGTGATCCTCAAAACTATCTTGTAAAGTAGGTAAGACTAGTATTATGATTTCCAATTTATTCATGAGAAATCTAAGTCTCAATAAGATTGATTTCTCAGATATCATCCAACTAGAAATGGCAGAACTATGATAGCTAATCTCTTTTTCATTTTCTTATCAACACTGTAAATATGCATTTTTCTTGGTTTTCTACTGGGCTTCCCCAGTGTAAACAAGTGAAAAATATATTATTAGAAAAATAATTGGATAAAACGTATATAATGCTGAAGTTTTATTTTGACAAATATATATGGAACACCTCTATGTTCCAGGCACCAGGCCTACCACAGCAAAAAAGAACCTCATTGTATAGTGTAAGGAACAAACAAGAAAACTGGCATTTACCCCTTGTACTGGTCTGGTCTGTGAAAGGAGTAAGGACCATGTGTCAGGTATCACATGGACACTGATCTGGAGTTGGAAATACTAGGGAGAATTTCCCAGAGGTGGTAACTCAAATCCATCAACTGGAGCTGAGAAAGACATCCAGGCAAAGAGGAGATGAGATGGGGGAGATGTTCCAGGAAGAAGAAACGACATGTGTGCGGGAGGTTGAATTGTGTTCCCCACAAAGACATGCTCAAGCCTGCACCCAAACTCCTGGGGTATGTATGCATTTGGGAACAGGATCTTCAAAGATCCTATTTGGATAAGGCCAAATTGAATCAGGGTACAGAGTCCTTATGAGCAAAGGAAATTGGACAAGGAAGAGACAGAAGGAGAGAAACCATATGTGGCCGAGGCAGAGATTGATTGACAGCAAGCTACCACCAGATTGCTTCAGAGAAGGCATGGCCTGTCGATATCTTGATTCAGACTCCTAGGTTCAAAACTATTGAGCTAACAAATTCCTGTTTGTAAGGCCAACCAACCATTTTGTGCTATTGTATTATAGCAGCCCTGGCAAACCAAGGCAATGTGCAAGGATCTGAAGGCAAAAACGAATCTGGCACCTTTGAAGGTCTTCATAGAGCTAAGGGTAACCTGTATGTGTAGTGGGAGTGGTGAAAAAATGATGCTGGAGAGCTACAGCGGAGCCAAGCAAGGCCTTTGCTTGCTGAGAACAGTGTGAAGCCCTGATAGGATTTTAAGCAGAGGAGGCACAAAGCCAGATCTGTATTTAGGTCAAGGAGCACAGGTGTCTCTGCCTGGAAAGCATTTACTGGCTTCTGTTCCCTGGCTTCTGGGATGCAAAATATCCAGGTCAGAAGCTCTTTCTACATATCCATTCATTCATATGCCATCAGATTCTACGAAAACTATTTCACAGTTATTCCAACCTATTTGAAAACTGATCATTACTGAAAGACTGTCCAGTAAGAACATAATTAGAGCAAAGGGGGCTGGAAACAAGATTCAAAGAGGCTGGAAACAAGATTCAAAGAAAGTTTCAATTCAGCATAACTGTCCCCTGCATTGGCAAGCATGCTTACTATTCAACAGATGCTTCCCGAATGCAGTGCTGAGTCATTGCTAGAGGAGGCCACTTGACTACAAGGATTCCTTTTTAAGTCTTTCTTTTCTCAAGAAATTGCCAGACTTTTCTGACTTCACTGTCAATTGCTACACTTTACATTTCAAAGGTTTGCCCCAATTCCTTCTAGGAAAACTCTAAAATACTCTTATCTTTTCAGACTATGAATAAATTCCTGCTAAATCTTGTCTAGAAAGATCTCCTTTTTCTTCTGAACAAATGCTAGTCTTACCTCTTCCCAAGATTCCTTTAACTTTGTATTTACTTAGGGATTAATATTATTTTCTATTCACTAAACTCATACACTGGGCAAAGACCAGATGTGTTAAGAAAATGTTAAAAAATCGTTAGTATACCATTTTGCTAACTGTTTAACTCCAGAAGCATCAGGCTTAGGGTGTATAAAGCATTTTAATAATTTAGAAATCCAAAATTAGCGCAATGAGAAGTTATGGTAAATAAAAATTAATTTGCTTACCATGTTGTTTCTTATGTCTTCTAATGAGAAACAGTAGTAGTCACTAAATGTCATGGGGGGAGGGGTCCTATAAAAGAAAATAAATAGCTTTCCTAACAGCCAAACTTCACCTTTAGGTGGAATGAGCTTGTTTATTAAATATGGCTTAATTATTCATTTATTGTGTAGGCTTTTAAAGGGCAGGTCTTTATACTCTTTTAGCTGTTTGATTAAAATGTTAAAATAATGTATCAAGAAAATTCATAAGTTGTGGTGGGGGTTCATAGACGCCCTTTGGATTCGATAAAAACAATTGGGACAATGTGCCATTAGGGTAGGGACTTTATCTGTGACTCCCTGTGTTCATTTCCTACCACTGCCAATACCAAAGTATCACAAACAGGATAGCTTAAAATAACAAAAAATTATTACCTCACAGTTCTGGAGGCTATAAATCTGAAATCTGTAGGATATAATCCTCTCTTGCCTCTTCCTGGTTTGCTAGTAATCTCAATCTCAATCTCAATCTCTGCCTCAGTTTATTTTATTGAAAAAAATACATTTTGAAATTACACACCTATAACTTTAAACTCCTACTAATCCTATGACCTTGAACAAGCGACATAATCCATCTGTGTTCACAGAAAGGATACATTTCCCATTTCCTTGTAGCAATCTTGTGATATGCTATAAAGATGATTGTGATAATGTATACAATCTCTTAGCATAGTGATTATCACATAGCAAGTGATCAGGAAGAGAGAGTTTTATTGCTGCCCATTGAGGAAAAAACAAAAACAAAACACTGTTTGACACTGAGTAGGAGTTAGGAAGGTAAGAAGTTTTAAAAACGAACAAGTCAATTTTCACTTCTTGATAAATTCACAAAAACATATGAGACCACTGTAGTTAGGAAATGCTAACTGATGTAACAAATAAGCTACCAAATGTCAATGGCTAATACAAATAGAAGTTTATTTCTTACTCAAGTAAAAGTCTAACGTGGCCATTCCTTTTAGGCAAGAGCAGCTTTCCTCCATGCAGTGATAAGGAACTGAGATCCTTCCATCTTTTGACTGTGAATACCCTCAGTATTTCAGCACCCTCTGCCTCCAGACAGCAGAAAGGGGAAAGGGAAACAATGAAAGAAATATTGGAGAAAGCATAACTCCTTTTTTAAAATCCAGGTCCCATTCCATTGATGAACATCATTTACTCTGGAAGCAAAAGGGCCAGGAAAAGTAGTACCTGGCTTGGAAGAACTTTGAGCAACAACTCCACACTATGAAAGAGGGAGAAAAAATATTTGGTGAGCAGCTTAGTCAAATCTGTCACAGAGATAAACCTATATACAATAATGAAATGGAGTGAGTCCAGGATGGGAAAGAAGTACAGATTATATAGTCTGGGTATAAAATCAGCCATCCTCACAGCTCCAAACTGCAACTCCAGAGTTCTGGGCCACTTTACAATCCTCAGTCTGCTGTGAAGTTAACAGCAGGCAATCCTACGGGATGGTAGAGGCAAGGGAGAAATAAGGATGGGAGGAAATGCTATTAAACCCTACCTCAGGAATGTGGTTCATACTATAAGATTCTACAGTGATATTTCAAAAGAAGAATTTAAATTTATGGATTAATAATTTGACATAGTTCTGCTCATAGCTGACAGTCTGAGGTAATAAATTAGATTGAATGTTATTCCTTGGTGTAGCCATTCTTCAATCATAAATGTGGCTCCCTGTATGTGACAGTGGTGACCTTAAGAGGAATGATTGGGTTTTCTGACTTATGTTACTTTGCTTGATAGAAGATCATTAAAATAGAGTTAGTATTCAGCAGCAGCATTTAGCTTTTGAGAAGACCTTTTCTAAAAATTAGCTAGGTCAGCAGCATTACCATACAATTTGCTATTGTACAATAAGCAATTCCAAATTCCATTGCTGAAAATGCCATTCATTGAGATGCAATTCATGGTGTGCAGATATGTAACAAACCTGCCAGGTGGTGGAAGCATTTTCTAAGAACTAATAAATCTAACCAAATAGCTTATAGCTGGTCCCAGGCAAGGGGGTAAAAAAAAGATCCAAAGGGAAATATGCACTGACCAGCATAAATTTATCTGTGAGCCAACAGTTCCATGTGAAAGAGAATCAACAGAAAATGTTTGCTAGAGGACTTAAACAGGCTTGAATTCTATTTGAAAATAACTCCTCGAATTAATTTCTTATTTAAAATTATATTCTCCTAACAAAAGAGCAGAATTTACTTTATTTCATGGGTAATTCTTTTACATTCTCATTCTAACATATATATATATATTTTAATATCAATAATATATGATGAAGTTACTATGTTATTTTTGCAAAAAAAAGATAGAAAAAAATTTCTATGGGTTTTTTTTTCATAAAACGTTATCAAGACTGGGGATGAATGATATTAGAAAAAAACATGAAATTTCTCCTTGCTACTTCTGCTTTCCGAAACATGTAAGGGTAGTGTCTTCTTAAAATATGAATATTGATTCAGGAGTATTTAAATCCTCCACAGAAATCACTAAAGAAAAATATTATAATTTGTACAAGAAGGTAGTTAGTAAGACATGAGAATTGCTATATCAAAAATAATTGCAGTGTGAGGCATTTACTTATTGAAGATCAAGTTTACGATTTTAGAATTTGCATTAAATGACTAGCTAGTCTATTTATTGGGTCAACTGAGATGACCCCAACTTATTTAATACTGTTTGTCTCTTTTATACAGCTAAAGGCTTTTGGATTTAGGAAAAGTCAAGTTCAGGCAAGAAAGAAAAAGTCTGTTTAAATGTAATGGTTTAAAGCTGTATGTGGCCCAGAAAACCATGTTCTTAAATATAATTCATTTCTGCGGGTGTGAACCCATTATAAGTAGGACACATTGATGAGATTACTATAGTTAAAGTATAGCCCACCTCAATCAGGACAGATCTTAATTCTATTAATGGAGTCATTTATAAGCAGAATGAAATTCAGACAGGGGAGAGAAAGCCACGGAAAGCAAGAAGCTGAATATTGACAGACACTGGAAGAGAAGGGAGAGAACAGAGGATGCTGCCATGTGCTTGCCATGTGATAAGCTAGGGGCCAAAGATCAACAGCAGCCAGCCCCAAAATGCCATAGTCTTCAGGAAGAAGCATCACCTCAACGATGCCTTGATTTGGACTTTTTCTGGTCTCAAGCCATGAACAAACAAATTGCCATTCTTTAACCTCACTCATTTCATGGTATTTGTTTAGCAGCCTAGGAAAGTAAAATACAAAATGAGCCCAAACATTCAGTGGAAGGCTAATATTTCCATGGTCAGGAAAGGAAGACACTTTATGGACAGGGAAAACCTACATGACAGTTTATAAATTACAAAAACAAAATATTAGGGCCTGGGAGTGAATCCTCTATCCAGTAGTAATTGGGAAACAAAAATAATAAGAATTATAATCAGCTTCAGGAAACCTATGACTGGTAATTTAATCACAAGAGCTCTAAATGTTCAGAATATATAACTAGGGGCTAGGAACTAAAAGTAATACAGTGATGATTAGAACAGCTTCATTGTCATCACCCTTTATAGTAGCACCTTTCAAACTTGTTTTCAATCTTCATGATGAGTAGAATGTTCTATTTAAAATGCATTGGATGCTGAGTGTGGAGATATATAATATCTGACTAATCCCTTATACACAGAGTGTCTCCATTACATAAGATGTAAAGCAAAGAGCCTAGGTTGAATGACTCTAATGTTTCTTTTGTTTCATCATTCTGAGCCTCTTTATTTCATTATTTTAGGTTCTGAGACACCCCGTTCATTGAAAGGAAGACAGAAATGACACATCTTTCAAATTGGAGTTTGACCATCAGCCTGAGTTTCCCTAAAGATCTAGCAACTATGTTCCAGAAATAAAAGGAAAAAATCATTAGTTGGAGACAAAGGAATCACCAAATCAAGACCTTTTAAAAATAATTGAGGAATGATGTCTTTAACATGGTAACATAAGAAATCCACTGGAGAAGTCTCCTCTCAGAATTAACTAATAAAAGGACAAAATCCACTTGTTTGGCACTCTGGAGGATGATAGACTGGAGGACTCCACAAATGCTGAATAGAAAAAAAAGAAAAATACCCTCAAGACCAGGTAGGAGAATTCCATTCCAGACACACCAGTTTGGAACCTGCCCCCTCCTTCAGTCCCATGCAGCTTGGGAGCTGTGCAGAGGCAGCATGGTCCAGGTTCCTCCTGCCATCGATGCCAACTATAGAGTCACACACAGCTGTGAGTTAGAACACCATGCATATCCAGGCACAGGGACTCAAGTTCATAGAGACCCAGGGCTGAACACATGACACTGTGAGTTCCCATTCCAAAGGGAACCCATGGGGAAATAAGGGAGAGAGCCTGCAGCAGAACTGGAGGCAAGAGGTGCACAGACTAAATCCAGTCTCTGGTCACCTAAATGCAAACTGGGCTTTTTCTGGATTGACTCACTTTTCTGAATTGACCCTCTCTGGGTGCCTAAGACAGGATACTCTAACAGGCAAGAAACCAGAGGCAGAAAAGCCTTACAGAAATAAAAAAGGGGGAGGGGACTAATCTGCTGTATAATGGGATGGGTCCCAGAACTGAAAAGTTGCAAAGTAAAGGGAGCACTGAGTGAGGGAGAAAATTTAAACTAATAATAGGAGCTGTGGAAAAAATTATACCCAAAACCAAAAAGAACAGATCAATATTCCCAGAGATGGAACAAAGGAAAGGAAAATTGCTCCTGGAGGTGACACAATTGCATGAATGTGAAATCTTAACAATTGTACCACATATCAAGGGCAAGAAGCAGATGAAGAGGAGATGAGAAAATCTGAATAGTAAACACAGGCTATTTTAAAAGGTCCAGAATAAGTTATGCCAAGCATCAAAAAAGAGACTTAATACAAAACAAGCAACAATAAAATCCTGGATAAGAGGGAGAAATTGACCTTCCAAGTTAACTCAACAAGATAATCAGATGCACAGACATCAGCAAAAACTTGCAAGCAACACTAAGAAACAGAGTGATATGGTTCAGTCAAGGTAACAAATTAAAACCTCAGAGGAGATGCAGAATTTGAAAAAACTAAGCAAAGAAGTTCAAACAACTAAGTAAATTAAAAAATATGAAGGAAATTTGGTAAAGAGCTAAAGGATATTAAGAAGATAATATATGAGCATAAAAAATAATTTAAAAAAAAGTTTAAAAAGAAACATCAGAAATTATAGGGATGAAAGGCACAATAAGGAGATGAAAAATACACTAGAGACATGCAACAGAAGAGTTGAACATGTGAAGAAAGAATTAGTGAACTGAAAAACAAGAAAATTGAAATCATACAATCAAAAGAAATAGAGAAAAGAGTAGAAAAAATTTAGCAGAGTCTCAGGGATTTTAGTCTCAGCATAAAGTGTGTAAACATGCTCATATGGGTGTCCCAGAAGGAGAAGAGAAGGGAAAAGGGGTAGAAAGATTATGTGAGGAAATAAAGGACCAAATTTCTCAACTCTTTTGAATGAAATATTCATGTCCAAGAAGCACAACATATTCCACACAGAAAGAAACTCCAATAGACCTACACCAAGATGCATACTAATCAGAATGTCAACTGCCAAAGATAACAGAGAATTCTGAATGCATCAGGAAAAAAAGCAATTCATCACATACAAGAGATTCTTAATAAGACTAAATGCTTATTTTCTCATAAGAAACCATGGAAGAAAGAAGATAGTAGTATGATATATTTAAGGTACTGAAAGAGAAAAGCTGCTAGCCAAATTTCTTCATCCAGCAAAAGTGTGCTTCAAAAAATTAGGGAGATTTAAAATATTCACAGATAAACTGAAAGTGAGAGAATTCATTATCAAAAGACTTTCCCTACAATAGTTACTAGAGGGAGTTCTGTAGGTTGGAAAGAAAAGAAAGGAGAGAGTGCCTTGGAGTTGTGTAAATAAATGAAGCTCTTCCATAAAGATAACTACAAGAATAAATGCAAAACTCAGAAATGCTGTTTCCTTAATATACAACTCTACTTTTTAATTCCTGTAAGAGTCAGAATACAATTGGAAAATCATGTTTCCTACTAACGAACATCAAATATAGAGGTGATGTGGGATGAAAATAATATACATAGGGGGAAATAGAAGGATATGGGAGTAAAGAACATGTATGCTATTGAAGCTAAGTTGGGATCTTTATATGTTAGTACATTATAGATATAGGTTGTGTAATAAAAACCCCAGGGTAACCACAAAGAAAGTTTGTAAAAATATACAGAAACAAAAACAAGAAAATATACAGTCAAATATATCACAAAAGATCAATTTTACAGAAAAGGAATTTGTAATAAAGGAAAAGAGAGGAAAAAAACCCCCCACAAGATCTGACATATAAAAACTAATGACAAAATGTCTGTAGTTGGGTTGGCCATGGTGGCTCAGCATGCAGAGTTCTTGCCTGCCATGCTAGAAACCCAGGTTCAATTTCCGGTGCCTGCCAATGCAAAAAAAAAAAAAAAATCATTTAAAATGTCTGTATTAAGTACTGTCTTTACAGTAATAACACTGCATGTGAATGGATTAAATTCACCAAATAAAAGATGCAGACTGTCGGAATAGATAAAAAAGGATGATCCAAATATACGTTGTTTTCAAGACTCACCTTAGACCCAAAGATGAAAATAGACTGAAAGTGAAAGGATGGAAGAAGATATTCCATGGAAATAGTAAACAAAAAAAACAGCTGAGGTAACTTTATTAATATCAGCTGAAATAGACTATAAGTCAAAAGATGGTAAAAAAAAAAACAAAGAAGGACACTAAATATTAATAACAGGAGCAATCCACTAAGAAGAAATGACAACTATAAATTTCTATGCACCTAACCACAGTGTCCCAATATACATGAGGTAAACATTGGCAGAATTGAAGGGGGAAATAGAGACCACTACAATAATAGTTGAGGACATCAATACACCAGTCTCATCAGTAGATAGAACACTGGAAAGATCAATAAAGAAGCAAAGAACTTGAATAATATGATAAATGAACTAGACCTAGCAGATATATATAGAAATTGGCACCCCAAAACAGCAAGATATACATTCTTCTCAAGTGCACATGGATAGTTTTCCAGGAGAGACTACATATTACATATTTCCATAAAACAAGCCTCAATAAATTTAGAAATATAGAAATCCGACAAAGCACCTCCTCTGACAACAATAACAGCCAACTGGAAAATCCACAAATATAGGGAAATTAAATAGCCCACTCTTCAACAATCATTCAGTCAAAGAAGAAATTACAGGAAAATCAGTGAATATCTTGAGGCAAATGCAAACAAGAATATAAAATACCAAAACTAATAGAATGCAGCAAAGGCAGTATAGTGAGGGAAATATATAATCCTAAATGCTTAGATTAAAAAGAAGAAAGAGCTGAACTCAAAGACCTCACTGTACACTGGAGGAATTAAAGAAAACTGTAAAGTAAACCCAAAGCAAGCAGGGGGAGAGAAATAACAAAGATTAGAGCAAATATAAATTAAATAAGAATGAAATAAACAATAGAAAACAAAACCAAAAACTTTTGGCAGCAAAACCAAAAGTTTGTTAAAGTAAAATAAAAAATTGAGAAATCGTAAGCTAGACTGACAAAGAAAAAAGAGAGAAGACACAAATAAATAAGATCAGCAATGAGGAGGGAGACATTACTGTTGACACCACAGGAATAAAAAGGATGATAAGAGCATACTGTGACTAACTGTATGCCAAAAAAATTAGATGACCTAGATGAAATAGACAAATTTCTAGAAACACCACAATCTACACTGACTCTAGAAGAAATAAAAGATCTCAAGAGAACAATTACAAGGAAAGAGATAAAATCAATCATCAAAAGCCTCTAAAAAGAGTAAAGCCTAGGACCAGATGGCTTCATGGGTAAATGTTACCAATCATTCCAAGAAGGATTAATACCAATTGTGCTCAAATTCTTCCAAAAACATTAACAGGAGGAAGTTCTACCTAATTCATTCTATGAAGCAAACATCACCCTAATAACAAAGTCAGATAAAGAAAATACAAGAAAAGAAAATCACAGATCAAATTCTCTAATGAATATAGATGCAACAGTCCTCAGCAAATCCCTGCAAATTGAATCCAACAGCACTTTAAAAGAACGGTAACCACTAGTAAGTGGGTTTTATTCCAGGTCTTCAAGGACTGGTCAACACAAGAAAATCAAATAATATAATACATCACATTAACAAAAGGAAGGGAAAAGCCAGATAGATGATCATCTCAATCAAGGCAGGGAAGGCATTTAACAATGTCCTGCACTCTTCCTTGATAAAAACACTTAGAAAAATAGGAATAGAAAGAAAGTTCCTTAATATGATAAAAGACGTATACGAAAATTCCAAGGTGAAAGACCTAGAGCTTTCCCTATAAGATTTGAAACAAGTCAAAGATGCCCACTGTCACCACTGTTATTCAACATTGTGCTGGAAGTTCTAGCCAGAGCAATTAGACAAGAAAAAAATAATCATCCAAATTGGAAAGAAAGAAGTAAATCTTTCACCCTTTGTAGATGACATGATCCTATATTTAGAAAGTCCCAAAAAATCTACAACAAAGCTACAAGACCTAATGAAGAAATTCAGCCAACTGACAGTACAAAATCAACGCCAAAAAACAATAGTGCTTTTATCCACAAAGAACAATCTATCAAAAAAAGAAATCAAGGAAAAAAGTTCCATTCACAATAACAACTAAAAACTAAATATCTAGGAATTAATTTAACCAAGGATATAAAGGACTTATACATGGAAAACTACAAAATTTTAGTAAAGAAATCAAACAAGTTCTAAATAAATGTTAGGATATTCCATGCTCATTTACTGGAAGACTAAATATTGTGAGGATGTGAATTCTACCCCAAATGATTCACAGATTCAATGCAATCTCAAACAAAATTCCATGACCTACTTTGCAGAAATGGAAAATCTAATTAAAAAATTTATCTGGAATAGCAAGGGGCCCAGAATTGTGAAAAACATCTTGAAAAAGAAGTATAAAGTTGGAGGATTTACACTTCCTGGCTTTAAACCTCATAACAAAGCTACAGTGGTCAAAACAGCGTGATTAGAACAGAAATAAATGAAATTGAGAATATGAAAACAATCAAGAAAATTAAAAGCAGAAGTTGGTTCTTTGAGAAAGCCAAAAAAATTCATGGACCCTTAGCTAGGTTGACAAGCAGTAAAAGAGAGAGGCTACAAATAAATAAAATCAGAAAGGGAAGAGACATAACTACTGACCGTGCAGAAATAAAGGTGATGAGAGGATACTCGAGCAACTATATGCTAATAAACTAGACAACATAGATGAAATGGACAAATTCCTAGAAAGATGTGAACAACCTTTCTAGGTGACTAGAAAGAAACAATGACTTGAGAAGAAATGCAAGACATCAACAAATCAATCATAAGTAAAAAGATTGAATCAGTCATCAAGAAGATTTCAAGAAAGAAAAGTCTAGGACCAGTGGCTTCACAGATGAATTCTACCAAGCATTCAAAAAAGAATTAGTAGCAATCCTTCTAAAAATCTTTTGAAAATTAAGAGTAGGGAAAGCTACCTAACTCATTCTATGAGGCCAAAATCACCTTAATACCAAAGCCAGACAAAGATACTACAAGAAAAGAAAATTACAAACCAATCTCTTTAATGAATATAGGTGCAAAAATTCTCAACGAACCACTTGCAAATTGAATCCAGCATCACATTAAAAGAATTATACACTATGACCATGTGGGATTTATCCCAGGTATGCAAGGCTAGTTTAAAACAGGAAAATCAATTAATGTAATACACCACATCAATAAATCAAAGCAGAAAATTATGTGGTCATCTTGATTGATTCAGAAAAGACATTTGAAAAATTTGACATCCTCTTCTGATGAAAACTTGAAAGGATAAGAATAGAAGGGAATTGCCTCAACATGGTAAAGGGAATATATGAAAACCCACTGATAACATTATCCTCAATGGGGAAAGACTGAAAGCTTTCCCTCTAAGATCAGGAACAAAACAAGGATGCCCACTGTCACCATTGTTATTCAGCATTCTGCTGGAAGTTCTAGCTATAGCAATTACATAAGAAAAAGAAATAAAAGGTGTCCCAAATTGGAAAGGAAGAAGTAAAACTATCACTCTTTGCCAATAACATGATACCATATGTTGAAAATCCAAAAAAAATTTACAGCAAAGCTACTAGAGCTAATAAACAAGTACAGCAAAGTGGCAGGGTACCAGATCAACACCCAAAACTCAGTAATGTTTCTGAGTGATGAGCAATCTGAGGAGGAAGTCAAGAAAAAAATTTCATTTACAATAGCAACCAAAAGAATCAAATATTTAGGAATAAATTTAACTAAGGATACAATATACAGAAAACTGCAAGAAATTTCTAAAAGAAATGAAGGGAGATCTAAATAAATGGAAGGGCATATTGTGCTCATGTTGGAAGACTAAATACAGTTTAAGATGTCAATTCTACCCAAAATGATTTATAAATTCAATGCAATATCAATTAAAATTCCAACAACTTACTCTGCAGAAGTAGAAAAACCAATAATCAAATTTATCTGGAAGAGCATGTTGCCTCAAATAACTAAAAATTATCTTGAGAAAGAATAATGAAGTGGGAGTTCTCATACTACCTGACTTTAAAGCATATTATGGGGCTAGGGTGGTCAAAACAGTATGGTACTGGTATAAAGGTAGATATATGAATTGAGCATTCAGAAATAGACCCTCTCATCTATGGACAATTGATCTTTAATAAGGTGGTCAAGCCAACCCATCTGGGACAAAGCAGCCTCTTCAATAAATAGTGTTTAGACAACTGGATATCCATATGCAAAAGAATGAAAGAGGATCTGTATCTCACACCCTACACAAAAAGTAACTCAAAATGGATCAAACACCATTTTAGTTCAAATATTAGAACTAAGACCATAAACCTTTTAGAAAAAAATATAAGGAAATATCTTATAAATTTGTAATAGGAGGTGGCTTCCTAGACTTTACACCCAAAGCACAAGCATTGAATAAAGAAATGGATAAATACAATCTCTTCAAAATTAAACTCTTCTTTGCATCAAAAAACTTTGTCAGGAAAGTAAAAAGGCAGCTTATGCAATGGGAGACAATATTTGGAAAGCACATAGCCAATAAGGGTTTAGTATACAGAATATATTAAGAGATTCTTCAACTCAACAGCAAAAATGACAACACAGTTTAAAAATTAGCAAAAAACATGAACAGACACTTCTCAGAAGAGAAACTACAAATGGCTGAAAGGCACATGAAAAGATGCTCAACTTCACTGGCTCTTAGGGAAATGCAAATCAAAACCACAATGAGATACCATCTCACTCCCATTAGAATGGCCATTATAAAAAACAAACAGTAAATGACAAATGCTGGAGAGGATGTGAAGAAGGAGGCACATTATCCACTGTTGATGGGAATGTAAAATGGTACAACCACTTTGGAAGGCATTTTGGTGGTTCCTCAGGAAGCTGTCTATAAAATTGCAATATCATCCAGCAATCACATTACTAAGTATGTATTCAGAGGAACTGAAGGCAAGGACACAAATGGACATTTGCACACCAATGTTTCTAGCAGCATTATTTATGATTGCTATGAGATGGAAACAGCCTAAATGTCCATAAATGGAAGAGTGGCTAAACAATACATATGATGGAATATTATGGAGGTATAAGACAGAATAAAGTCACGAAGCATGTTACAATATGGATGAAACTTAAGGACATTATGCTGAGTGAAACTATTCAGAAACAAAAGAACAAATAAAGTACAGTCTCACTAAAATGAACTAACAATAATGAGTGAACTTTGAGAGTAAAAATTGAGAACACAGGTTATCAGGAGATAGAAATAGGGTAGAGAATGGGCAGTGCATCTGAAGGAATACAGATTGTGCAGCAGGACTGATCGTAAAAACTCAGAAATGGATAGCACAATATGCCCTGATTATAGCACAATAATGTAAGTACACTGAATGAAGCTGAATGTATGATTGAGGGAAAAGGGCTGAGGGCACATATGAAACCAGAAGGAAAGATAAAGGATAAAGACTGAGATGGTATAATTTATGAATGCCTACATTGAACAATGATGGTGATTAAATGTACAAATATAAAAACGTTTTTGTATGAGGGAAAAAATGAATGTTAGCATTGCAAGGTATTGAAAATGGATGCTATACAGGAAAAAGTACAATCAATGCAAGCTAGGGTCTATAGTCAACAGTAACACTGTAAATATGCTTCCACTGAATGCAACAAAAGCATTATGCCATAACTAAATGTCAGCAAGCAAGGGGTATGTAGGAGGGGTATGGATTCTTTGCAGAAGAAAAGGAAATGTCTTCATATAAATTGTGGTGGCAAAGGTATGTCTATTTACTTAGTTTGGATGATGTGTGAATAAAACTTAAAATGAACAGAGAGAAACAAGTGCTGGAGAAAATGCAGAGAAACTGATGTACCTATTCACTGTTGGTAGGGAAGGTGAGAGGTGCAGCTCCTCTGGAGGGCAGTGTGGTAGCTCTACAGGAGGCTAGGGGTGGAGTTGCCATATGATCATGCAACCTTGTTGCTTGGTATATACCTAGAGGAACTGAGTGTAGGGACACAAAAGGACATTTACACACCAGTATTTATGGCAGCAGTGTTCAGGATTCACAATGAATGGAGGTAGCCTAAGGGCACAACGACTGAGGGAAGGAATAGGGAACTATGGTGTATACATACAATGAACTACTAAGTGGCCACAAGAAGGAATGAAGTTGTGAGTCATGCAACTAAGTAAATGAACCTTAAGGACAGTATACTGAATGAAATATCATCAACAAAAAGACAAATATCATCCCCCACTCATGGACTGAATATAATGTACAAACTTGGTGAAAAGTTGAGAGCATGGGTTATTAGGTTGGGGCCTATTGTAAAGGGTCCTAGATTGTAAACTCTTACAGCAGTAACATATATTCAAAATTTGCAACAGTTAATTCTAAATTCTGGTATACTGAGCTGCTTGTATATATCCTGGTCATTCCCAGAAACCTCAGGTATTTATGTGACACCTGAGACCCAGGGCTCCGAAGCTATGAAAGTCAGCTGTACCCCATACAGGAACTGTTAAAAAGTTGAAATCAAGTGATCAACTTCAATTAGAAATATGAATGAAGCTAATCTGGACTGGATTAAAATAAATCAGAATACAGGGTAAAGGATGATGTAGTCCATATTTTAAAACTTCAACTTCTGTGTGGGACCAAAGGGAGAGATGTTTATTTGGTGCAAAGTTTATATTTTGGCAGCACATTACATAATTTAACTTGTATGGTCAGTTTCGTTGAACACCATAAGTACATTAAATCTTCAATAGGGTGTGAGATCTTGTTAGTTTGTACAGGTTAGTGTGATGCCCCTATATATACTAGAGTAATTTGGACAGAGAATAAAAAAGTACTTGCAAAGTTCCCTTGGGGGAATGGGGAGAAAAGAGGAAATATTCAACCTCCCTCTTGGAGAATTTTTTATATACTTGCAAGCAGTGGGGACAACCAAATCAATAGGCTGAGCCCTCAATCTTGGGATTCACCCCTATGAAACTTATTCCTGCAAGGAGAGGACAAGCCTACTTATGATTATGCTTAAATTACCCCCAGAAAATCTCTTTTGTTGCTCAGATGTATTCTCTCTCTCTAAGCCAGCATGGCAGGTGAACTCATTGCCTTCCCCTCTAAGTGGGACACAACTCCCAGGGGTGTAAATCTCCCTGGCATTGTGGGACAGAACTCACAGGATGAGAGGCAACTTGACATCATGGGATTGAGAAAGCCTTCTTGACCAAAAGGTGGAAAAGACAAATAAGACAAAATAAAGTTTCAGTGGCTGAGAGATTTCAGTCAAGAGGTTTTCCTGGAGGCTATACTTTTGCATTATATAGATATCCCTTTTTAGTTTATGGTGTATTGGAGTGATGGGAGGTAAGTACTGGAAACTGTTGACCTGTGTTTCCAGTAGCCTTGATTCTTGAGGATAACTGTGTAACAATGTGGCTTTTACAATGTGACTATGTGAGTGTGAAAACCTTGTGTCTGATGCTCCTTCTATCCAGGGTATGGACAGATGAGTAAAAAAATAAGGATAAAAAATAAATAAATAATAGGGGAGAAGGATAAAGGGTAAAAAAAAATTGAGTAGATTGATATATGGTCAATAAGAAGGAGGGTTAAGGGGTATGGGATGTATGAGTTTTTTCCTTTTTCTAGGTGATGTAAATGTCCTAAAAATGATAATGGTGATGAGTACACAACTGTGTGATGATACTGTGAGCCACTGATGGTATACCATGTATGGACTGTATGTGTGTGAAGATTTCTCAATAAAAATATTTTTTAAAAGACAGCATGTTACTAGCATAAAGAAAGGTATATAGACTAAGGAATTGAATTGAGAATTCAGAATTCTATGGACAAATGATTTTTGACAAGGCTGCCAAGTACATTCAATTAGAAAAGAATAATCTCTTCAACATATGGTGCTGGGAGAAGTGGATATTTTTTTGCAAAAGATTGAAGGAGGATGCCTTCTAATGCCCTATACAAACATTAGTTCGAAATGGATCAAAGACCTAAATAGAAGAACCAGGACTACAATATTCCTAAAAGAAAATGTAGCAGGGCATTCTTATGAACTTGGGATAGACAATTATTTCTTAGAATTTACACCCAAAGCACAAGCAACAAAATAAAAAAATAGATAAATGGGACATCAAAATTAAAAACTTTGGGGCATCAAAACACTTTATCATGAAAATGAAAAGACAAACTACTCAATGGGAGAGAATATTTGGAAATCTCATATTTGATATGGGCTTAATATGCAGAATATATAAATAAATCCAATAAGTAAACAATAAAAAAAAATTAAAAATGAGCAAAAGACTTGAGTTGACATTTCTCCAGAGATGATATAAACATGGCTGAAAAAACACATGAAAAGATGCTCAACATCATTCATTGATAGGGAAATGCAAATCCAAGATAAGATATCATTTTACAGAATGGCTGCTATTAAGAAAAAGGAAAAAAAAACAGAAACTTACAGTAGTTGGAGAGGATGTTGAGAAATAAGAATACTCATTCATTGCTGGTAGCAATGTAAAATGGTGCATCCTCTGTGGAAGATAATTTGGCAGTTCCCCAGAAAGCTAAATATAGAATTACCAAATGACCTGGCAATCTTTCCCACTGTTCAGTATATACCTAAAAGAATTGAAAGCAGGGACTTGAACAGATATCTGCACACGAATGTTCTTAGCTGCATAAAAAAATGGGAGCAACTGAAGTATTCATTAACCAATTAATGAATAAATTGAATGTGGTATATACATACAATGGAATGTTATTCGCATTAAAAGAGGACTGAAGTTCTGTTTCATGCTTCAGCATGGATGAATCTTAAAGACATTACGTTGAGTGAAATAAACCAGTCACAAAAGGTCAAGTATTGTACGATCTCACTTATATGAAACAATTAGAATAAACAAACTTATATGTTAAAATCTAGAATATAGGTTAACAGGGCCTATGTTGATTTTTGAGTATGAGGAGTTAATGCTTAATTTGTACAGAATTTCTATTTGGGTTGATTGTAATCCAGTTTGTAATAGACGGTGGTAGCACATTATTTTGAGTTTCATTAACACTACTTAATTATATATGTGAATGTGGTTTAATGGGGAAAATTTAGGTTGTATATATGTTACTAGAATATAAATTAAAGGATAAAACATAGGATTGTATATCACAGTGAACCTATTATAAATGATGGATTATAGTCAATAGTGAAATTGTCAGAATACTGTTTTATAAATTATAACAAATGTACCACACTGATGCAAGGTGATAATAATAAGGTCTTATATGGAGGAAATTACACACTAATTTAAACTATGGTCTATAGTTCATAGTAAAATTATAACATTTTTTAAACAGTTGTAACAAAGGCACCACACAATTGCAAAGTGTTAAAAATTGGGGGTTTCAGTATGTGGGAACAGTGTATGATTAACATGATGTTTTGTAAATCTACAACTTCTCCAGTTAATTTTTTTTTAAATCACAATGAAACATCACATCAAAAAGAAAAAAAACATATGAGTGTTCCACACTCATGAAGATATGATTGAGATGCTCCAGTGCTGTGTCTCCCTACAGAAGCTTTGACTAACCATCAAGAACTGGCAGACATATCTTTCTCAGTGCTCCAGATAACAGTTAAAAGATTGCAGTAACAGGGAAAATGTCAAATCAAGAAACAAGCAACCTAAAATCGGTGGGATAGACTGGTTCCCTTGCTAGCTTCTCCTCTTCCCCTTTACTGGCCCACTGCAGAGTCAGCATGCACTCCCAATGTGGATCCCTAGTTCTGGTTCCAAAGGGAGCAGAGTAACCCTTATGCACATACTAGGATGCATGTATGTCTGCGCCAAACAGTCTGGGGGCAGCCTGAAGAGCTGAACCTGGACGCTTATCATAGGATTGCCATCCCAAAGCTTGCCCTGCACCTAGAGGTGGCTCACAGAGCTACCCTACAGAATGCTGCAGGAGAAAACTCAACTGGTGGCTTCCTGGAGCAAAGGATTACTGGATGTGGAACATATATGTGTCCCCTGGGACCCTGAAGGCACACTTTCCAAGGGGAATAAGGAAATTCATATCTGTGTAAACAGAAATTCTTAGGGCCACACACATATATGCCTAGAACAGGCCACATATGGAGAAAAGAAAAAAGAGTATCTACATCTTTGCCTTAGGCTACTCTCTAAATTAATTGTATAGCTAAATTCAGAAGGAAAGCACTCACACAGGCCAATCCTACCACTGGGAAAGATGTTTTCTCCCCTCCTCCTCCTCCTCCTCTGTCTTCCTCTTTTTTTCCTTTCTCCTCCTCCACCTTCTCCTTCTCCTCCTCCTCCTCCTCCTCCTCCTCCTCCTCCTCCTTCTTCTTCTTCATCTTTGTTAGCTACTGACATTCAAGGAAATCTCCGTCATAACACTAGCTGGACACAACCTTAGCGAACACATACCTCAGAGGTTAAGTTCTAGCAATAACACATTAAAACATCAAATTGTCCAGGTTGCAACAAAATATTATAAAATAGACCAAGAAAAAAGAAGTGATGGTCCATACAAAGGAGAAGATTAAACATTAGAAACCATCAACAAAGAGGATCAGACTTAGAACATACAGAAAAGGACTTAAATATGGTCCTTAAATATGCTGAAAGAACTAAAGGAAAACATGGACAAAGAACTAAAAACATTAAGAAAATAATATATGAATAGTATATATCAATAAAGATATTATGAAAAGGAACCAAACAGAGCTGGAGACCATAGTAACAGAAATGAAAAATTTTCTAGAGGAATTCAAAAGCATATTGGAGCTGGCAGAAGGAAAAAAAACAGTAAATTTGAAGATAAGATTTAAATCATTCAATCTGAGGAGAAGAAGAAATAAAAGTGCGAAGAAAGTGAGCAGAGCATGAAAAACCTGTGAGACACCATCAAAGTACCAATATATGCATTATGGGTGTCCCAAAAGGAGAAAAAAGAGAGAAAGGGACAGAGACAATATCCAAAGAAATAATGGCTGAAAACTTACTATATTTAATAAAACACATGGATATAAACACGCAAGACACTCAACCTCAAACAAGATAAACTCAAATAGACACACACCATGCCATATTATAATCAACTTGTCAAATGCCAAAGGGGAGAATTCTGAAAGCCACAAAGCAAAGGCAAAGCATCACATACAAGGGCATCTCAATAAGATTAAGTGTTTTCTCACTGGAAACAATGGAGACAAGAAGGCAGTGGGGTGACAAATTTAAAGTGCTCAAAGGGGAAAAAAAATGGCAATCAAGAAGTCTGTCCCCAGCAAATCTGACTGTCAGAAAGTAGGGGGAGAATTATTGAAATCTCAGATAAGTAAATGCTGAGGGAATTCATCAACACTAGACTGGCCGTACAAAAATTAATAAAGGGAGTTCTGCAGGTTAAAAGGAAAAGACAGAATACAACCACTTGAAGCCAGTTGAAGTAATAAAGATCTCCAGTAAAGAAAATAATATAGGTAAATATAAATGACAGTATTATTTAATTTTTTGGTTTATGAATTTTACTTTTTCTTCCTAAAGGATCTATAAGGCAAATACATAAGAAGTAATGATAAATCATTTGTTTTGGACCCATGATATATAAATAGGTAAATTGTGATAAGAATTATATCAAAATGGAGGGACAGAGGAGTATAGAAATATAGTTTGTGTATGCTATTGAAGTCAAGTTGATATCAAACTAAATGAAATTGTTATAGATTTAGGATGTTTAATTTAAGCCCATTGGTAACCATAAAGAAAATATTGGAGTATATACAAACTCAGAAGTAAAAAGTAGAGCATGGGTTACCTGAGGCAGGGGGCCAGCAAAATGGAAATTAATGAATAATGGGTGTAGCACTTCTGTTTTAGATGATGGGAAAGTTCTAATAATGGATAGTGGTGAGGGTACTGCAGCAACAGGAATGTGATTAACCCCATTGAGTAGTATGTGAGTTGATATGGGAAAGTTAATATATACATATCCACAATTTGAGAGAAAAATTAAAGATACAATGATAATTACATACAATATGTGATCTTGGGTGGGATTTAATAATGAAGGAGAAAAGGCTTGAGAGGACATTATTGGGACATATGAAAAAATAGGATTTTAGTCTGTAAGCATTATATCAACGTCAAATTCCTTGAACTTGATAACTGTACTTAAGATAGATAAGTGAATATACTCATTTTTATGAAATGTACACCAAAGTATTAAATTTTCATGGGGCACAATGTATACAACTTACTTTCAAATATTTAGAAAATAGAAAAATAGATTAGATAAATGGATAGATACATAAGATAGCTAGAAATAGATAATACATGGATTGATAGAAGGAATGATAGAATGATATTTCTTATGTGGCAAAATCTTAAATTGGATGGATCTGGGTATGTAGGGAGGGATATCTTGGAGTTCTCTGTATGGGGGTCTATATCATTTTTGCAACTGCCATGTAAGTTTGGCATTATTTCAAAATAAAAAAGTTTAAAGAAAAATATAAAACATAAGAATCCCCAACCTCATCTTCAAAAGGAATCAGAGAAGCAAGATGACATTATTGGAAGTAGATACTAGTCCCATATGTCATTCTGTTAGCTTGGATTCAGGATTAGAATTCACATAATTTTATATTATGGCAAGAAAAATTAAGTTTTGAGAGGAAGCCATTCATTACTAAGAACAGATGATGGTTTGCAGAGCTGATTGATTGACATACATCAGTCTCATTTACTTTTGTACACAATTGTAAAATTATAATTTTCCTACATATTGCTAACATTTAAGCCATGAGTTTCCACCAAATCAGGGGATCTGTTTGGTGGAAAATGAGTCTAAAAATAACCATTTGAAGTTATACAAATTTTCTCTGGCACAATAGAGTAATATGGCTTCAACATTTCCAAAAGCATTGTCGTGTCAGAGCCAAGAGAATTAAAAGAATGAATTGTTACACTACTGTGAAATTCATTTTGAGTGATGGAATCCAAGTAGTCACAAATAATCATTCCAGGCCTCATTCCAAAATCAATAGTGAAGTTAGAGATAAAGATAGTGTTTATAGATTCCCCTACTCTCTCCCATTCAACATGTTTCAAGAGACTGAAGCAATTAGACTGATTGAAAACTGCACATCTGTAGAATGAGTGCTACAGATACACTCTGCAGTGGGAATACAGTGCGACATTCCCACTGGACTTCAGCCCATGTCCAGTCTAACACAAAAGAGATTTTGCCAAGTCAAAAGAAAATTTGCACAACTGTAAGCAAGCTCAGAATTTTCCTCTTAAGCATGAGAGGTAAGCACTAAATTATTAGAACTTTTGCCCAATCACAGACATCCTTTGTGATAACCAGCCACCCCTTAGTGCTTCAAACAAGCTTCTTGCAGAAGTGCCTTGTTATCCCTTTCCAAGTCTCTCATAGCAGGGACCTGAAGTCATGGAACCAAATCTAGCCATTCCAGTTTAGGTAACTTCTTCTTATTCCCTAGGGAATGGAATGAAGGGGAGCTGACATACGAATGAATTCATCATGCGTGTATATATGAATGAATTCTTTAAAACCTCCATAAGGTTTGTATGTTTGTATAGTTTTATCAGTAAGAATATTTTTTTAAAACTGTCCATAAGACCTCTGAATTTAAGAAGGCTCAAAACCTTTATGCTTTTTACCTAATCCTGTTCTTATGTAGATAAACTAACAAATAATTTAGAGCCCCATTCCTGAGAAGTTGATGAACCAACAGAATATATTTGTGCTTAACTCCTCACAAATCCTGACTACTGTACCCCAACTACTCAATTGATAGGAATATTGATTAGGCAAAACTATTGAGAAAAATTATAGAACTATAGTAACTAAACATTTATCTCAATTTCTAAATTAAATCTAAATTTCTCAAAACCTGTTTTCTTCTCAGGTTAAAGTGTGCTGGATCTCAATGTTACCAGTCTTCAAAAAATCATATATATATATAAAATATATATATAATTTCACATATATACAATTTATAATATATAAATATGAATTATATATATAACTTTATATATACATGTATTTGCTTTACTTATTTTATTTTTCATCTTTGGCCGTTTTAAAATTATGATTGGAAATTCATTCAACCATGGAAGATTATGCTCTACGCTTCCTCCCCTTAATTTGTGCAGCTTATATTAGTTGTTCAGTAAACAAATGTTAATCTGCCTCTGAACAGTGTCTATGCCAAAGAATTTGTTTAGAGAGAATCTGAGCCTCAGTTTCTCTGTTTGTATAAAAGCACTTCCTCCCTACTTCGAAAGCTAACATAAGACAAATAAGAAAGAACCTTGCAAAATGTAAAGCTTCCTAAGAAGCAAAGCCATTTAATTAACCACTATTTTAATTTTTTAATTAAACTAAAATAATTTTATTTTAGCTGGGTGTCAGGGAGACCAAGATTCTGCTCCTGGTTCTCTCATATAATAGAGAGAATGGGCAAACCATTCACTTCTCTGGGTCTCCATTTCTTCCTTAAGAAGTGAAAAAGAAGATTGGACTTGAAAATGTATAAAGTACCTTCCAACAAGGAGACTCTGTGATTCTATAATATGCCAGTTGAATGTTTTAGCATTTTATCCTTCCTTCCCTCACTTTAATTGGTAAGACACACCTGTAGAATGCATGTTGGCCTTTTCCCCAAAAATAATATGATTATTTTATTTTAAAATACTGCTAAAGATCAATAGTTTGCTTTTATATTATAAAGGCATACACTACATTATTTCAAAAATAGTTTAGTCATTCCATTCTCCATATAGGCAGACCACATTGAACAAAAATCAGAGAAAAAGATGCTATCTAATGGGGGAAAGAAAGCCCTCCACTGTGAACCTTTAAATTGGTAGCCATGATGTTTTTTGTGCTTTTTTTTTTTTAATGGCTGCTAAAGCAAATACCATGCAATAGATTTCTTTAAACAACAGAAATTTATTGGCATATGGTTTTGAGGCTAGGAGAAGTCCAAACTTGAGGCATCAGCAAAGCTATACTTTCTCCCAGGAAACTTGCATTCTAAGGCTGGCTGCTGGCTATCCTTGGTCCTTGGCTTTTGTGCCACAGGGTAACACATGGTGAACTCTTCTTTCTATGCTGAGTTCCAGGTTCTCTTTGTCCCCCTGGCTTCTTTTTTTCTGTGTCCAATTTCCTTTTCTTATAAGGAATTCAGCTATATGGGATTAAGATCTGCCCTCATTCAGTTTGGCTTCACCTTAACTACTAACATTTCCAAAGGTCCTAATTATAAATGGATCCATACTTATGGGATCAGGGGTTGGGACCTAAACGTGTCTTTTATGGGGGACATGATTCAATCCCCAGCATATGGTATTATTAAAATAAAGTGTTAAACAATATTGTTTAGAGATTTCATTATAATGCTTCAGTGGTCTGCTTCTCTCCTGAAGTCATGTGATTATGTACTACCCTTGTGCATAAATTACATCACATATTTGTTTTGCTTGATCATATTTCTTACAGGCAGTGTGAAGAAAGAAATCCATTAGAAGCTGAGCAACATTTGCTCTCATTGATTTCCATGTCCACAAATATCAGGTGGAATTCAATTTTGATTAGTCAAGGCAAATTTTTTAATATGGGTTATTGTCAATAGAATGCACCCCTTGCCATGGCCAAATGATGTCTCAGCTAATATACTATTCACTTAGAATCAGGACACAAACTCTTTTATAAATTGCTATGCTTTCTGATTCTTATTTTAAAAATAATGCTTTATATTTTTGCCCAGAGTTTACTTTGCAATGCACTCCCTTGTACATTCCCTAATTTGATCTTGGAGGATTTTTTGTTAATAGCAGATTGTTTTGCATAGCTATGGTTTGAATCTCCCCCTTGCCAAATTAAAAATCCAGTTGATTATATATGTGTCTTTTAAAAATATTAATACACACTTGTATTTTTAAATCATTCTATTTTTCCTTCTCTTTCCTGTTCTTAACTCTTTCATACCCACAAGCATTAGCAGTTATGTTTCAATCAGGTTATGTACAATTTTTAAAATTATTAATCAATTGTATTAATTATCCTTTCTAGTTCCTTTTACATACCAAATGCATTTTGGCTGATAATAAAAATAAATGCACTTTTATTTTTGAAAAGTTTGAAAATACAGATATATAGAATTATGTAAATAAAAGTAATATGAAAAAATCTCACAGAGACTGAAACAATTAATATTATGTCATAAATATCAAGCCTTTCTTTAAAAGAAAGGATGTATTTTAAAAAATGTTTACAGTTCTTTTCTTCCTTTCATTTTATTTTTTATAACTCATTTTACATGAGCTATAATTTACATACATAAAATACACAAATTTTAAAGTCTACAATTCGTTGACTTTCAATAAATGTATATACCCATGTAAAAAGCACAAAATGAAAGTACACAGTATTTCCACCTTCTTGCCCCTTGCAGTAAATCCACTCCCTCCCCCAAGGCAACTGTTGATCTAATTTCTATCAATTTAGGTTAACTTTGCCTTTCTAGAATGTCATATACATAGAATCATTTGATAGGTATTCTTTGTAATTGGTGTCATTAGATCACCATAATATTTTGAGATTCACCCCAATTATGGAGCGTATCAGCAGTTCATTCTTTTTATTGCTGAGTTGTATTACATTTTATGCCACAACTTTTTGATCAATTTTTTTATAAATGGATATTTGGGTAGTTTCCAATTTTTGTAGTAAGATGAATAGCACTGCCATGAATATCTGTATATATGGCCTTGTGGGCATATGGTTTCATTTTTCTTGGAGATATAATTAGAGATAGAATTGCTAGATCATAACAAATGTGCATTTAATTTAATAAAAAATGGTCAAACTTTTTTCCCAAAATGACTTTAATATATTCTCTCCTATCAGCAATGTATAAACTCTTTGAGTTTCTGTGGGTACTTGTTGGCTTCTCCAAGGGTTTTGCTGTCTCTGCTCTCTCTCTTAAAAGACTCCAGTAAAAAGGATTAAGACCCACCTTGAGTTTGGATAGGTCACATCTCAATTCAAACAACCTAACTGAAAGGTCCCACAGCATTAAGTCTGCACCCACACGAATGGATTTTAAAAACATGGTCTTTTCTGGAGTACACAACAGCTTCAAGCCAGCACACTTTGGTTTCCAGCAATTTAACTGTTCCAAATATAAATGTAACTTTCTTTTCAAGCTTGAGGCTGGCTTATCTTCCTAATTGTGTAGGTTACTTTGAAAATCCAGTTTGCAAACTTTTGGGTTAATATTTTCTGCTTCAAATGTCTTTTCTGTTCCATTCTCTCTATCCATTCCTTCTGGACTACAAGTACTTTATAATGCTTGATGCTTTCCCACCATGCTTTAGTTTCCTCATTGCTAAAGCAAATGCCATTCAATGGGTTGGCTTAACAATGGGAATTTATTGGCTCCAGGTTTTGATACTAGGGGAAGTCCAAATCAGGCATCATTAAGGTGATGCTTTCTTTTCAAATACTAGTGTTCTGTAGCTGGTGATCCTTGGTCCTTGACTTCTTTTTTCCTCGCCTGGTGTTTCCTTTCTTTTCTGGGTTCCGATGACTTTCAGCTTCTGGCTGCTTTATCTGTGGCTTTTTCTCTGTCTGAATTTCAATCTGCTTATAAAGAACTCCAGTAATAGGATTAAGACCCATCCTGATTGAGTTGGCCACAACTTAACAGAAGTAACCTCATCAAAAGGTCCTACTTAAAATGGAATGAATTAAGTTCAAGAACAAGTTTTCCAAGGGTCCAAAGCTCCAAATCACCACACACACAGGGCACTAAGGTGACTTTCATTTTTGAATATTTTTTGTCTGTGTCCTGACTTCAATGATGTCTACTGATTTGTTTCAAGTTCACTAGTCCTTTTGTGTGTTTCTTCTTTCAGTCTATTTTTAATTCCATCAAATGATTTTATTTCAGATATTTTATTTTTTAAGTCCTAGGGTTTTTGTTTTCTTTAAACAGCATATGTATTTCTCTTGAAATTTTCCATCTATTCATTGATCAGATACATTCTTTTCCCTTTGGATTATTTAAGATATTTATCATAGTATTCTGCAGTCTTTGTCTGCTAAATTCAAAGCTGTGACTTTGTCTCCATTGACTTAATTTTTCCTAATTATGGGTTATACTTTTCTGTTCTTTTTCAAGTTTGCTAATTAAAAAAAATTTATACAGGATACTGTAGATGATATTTGTAGAGAGTGTGAGTTCTGCTACATACTTTTGAATAATATTGAGATTTGCCTGAGCAGGCAGTTAAATTATTGTGGGATTACTTTGATCTTGTGGAGATCACTTAGATTTTATGAGGGAGTGTCTATTACTCTTGTGATAAATCTTGTAGTTATGGTCATGTTCTTTCTTTCTAATTCATGGCCCCTCTGGAGTTTTAATAGAAATATCAAGGTATTCTCCAAGCTTTTCAGGAATCCAGGCACTGCTGAGAGGGTACAACAGGCTCAAGGTTTCTGATAAGGTGGCTGTTGGCCAGAAAGATGCTCTCATCTGAAAGGCACATGCCAGAGTGTGTGTGTTGGGTGTGTGTGTTGGGGTTCCTTCACTTACTAGTTCACTTGTGTGCTTGTCGTCAGAGACTGATCCATTGCCACATGGGTCGCTCTATGGAACTACCTCATGTCATGGCTGCTGGCTTCTCAGGGCCAATAATCTAAGAGAGAATAAAGGAGAGAGAACCCCAACCCAGGAGCCAGTCTTTTCATACCCTGATTCAGAAATGCCACTTTATCATTTTTGCTTTATTCTATCTTTATAATTGCAATAGTAAGTCCAGGATATACTCGAGAGGGAGGGCATTACACAAAGGAGGAAATACCAGGAGGCAGAAATCTTTAGGGGCCATCTTAAAAGTTGCCAACTATACCATGTAAGATCTTATGATTAATCAAATATATAGTAGGATTTTCTCATTGGGTAACAATTTTTGGTTTCTTGGTTTCAGAAATCCTTATCCTCACAATAATCCCACTAAGTTGGCAAAAGTAGCTTTTGAGAGGAGATACTCAAGACACAGTGATTACATGGTTTACCAGCTGAATTTATACTTTTAAGTTCTTTATGGTCTAATCAAAGAGGGGGCACATTCATAGGGCAACCTGTACTCTTTTTTCAAATCTCAGTTTAAACCTCACTTTCTCCAGAAATATTTTCCGATTCTTGAAGCCGAAACTTGGTGCACATTTTAGGCACTATTTAGGATTTTGGTTTTGCTTTATCATAATAGTACTTAGTACGTACCCTGTGTTTTCATTGGAATTCCAGTTGCCTGTACCACACTAAGTATAATGCAAGCTCTTTGAGGACCAATATGTACTTTTACTCATGGTTGCATGCTTATTTTTTTCCCTAGCAATCTGCAGGGAAGTAGACACTTCAGGGTCAGAAATGTTGCATTCTACATGCCTGAAAGGCCATTCTGTCTAATTTTTAATTGCAAAATTAAAAGCAATATTGACATTAGTTGAAAAAAGGAAAAAAAAAAAGATAGTCAATGAAGAAAAAAAGGTAGAACAAAGAAAAATACAATAATCCTTTGTAAACCCCTTTGTTATCAGATTTGCTGACTCACTGGTCTAGTTTTATTGATTCATAAAATGTATCTCTAAAATAAAATGGTATTAAGAATGCTAGGAACAGGTTGCACATTAGCAGGGCAGTGAATCAATATACTGCGGTCTCTCTTCACTTATCGGGCATTCCTGCTGGGGTAATTTGAGAAGTCATGACAGGTATTGTTTGACATTCCATGAAGGTCATTTTTGACATGCGGTAGTTAATTTGCTGATTTATAGCACTTGTGTTTTTCTAAATTTGGAGATGATGATTCTTTTGTGTACTTTGGCATTTCCCTCATTAGATTCTATAGGATTGCCAGAGAGAATTGTAGAAAGTCTTTTGAATGACAACTTTTCAGCACTTTTTTTCTGAGCATTGAGAATATTGTCACTGGAGCTTTTGGAGGATGGATTATTTTCTTGGCAGGTAGTGTAGCCTCCACAGGGCTCATTAGGCTTTCTGTTGGGAAAGTCTAAAGTTCACAGTTGAATGCTGTCATAAAAAAAGGGAATCGGTTTGGGTCTAATCCCAAATGGAGCTGCAAAGACTACAGCTCCTTTTTGATCTCTGAATTCCAAAGTAGGCCTTTTATAGTTGTCATATTATTGACTGATCATTCCAGAGAGTCATGGGTCTCTTTCTTTCAAAATCTTTTATGACCAGAATGTTATTTTGATGCTTAGCAGACATGAGCAGATTTGGCACCTTTATGTATTTAATAACAATATTCCCATCCAACTAGTTGTGTGTGTGTGCATGTGTGTGTGTTTCTCACGAAGAAGCTCTTCTTTGTAGAACCTGGTTTCTCCAAGTTAAGCAGTCAGACATCAAATCCATTGTCTTTTTTTCTCTCTCCCTTGTGTAATCACCAAGTTACAATATTCCTCGATTGGTCACTGACATAGAACTATGTTCATGTCTAATGCTCTGCTGCTGCAGTGGATTAGAGGGGAAATCTTCTCATTTTAAATACAAAGGTGATTTGCAAATATTCTTGAGAGTGAAAGCTCAGTTCACTCATCACGTTCTGGATGATGACAGGACTATATTATTGCCTGAAGTTAAAGATATGCATCTCCATAAGAAAGCAGATAAAGTCACAAGATCCTTTTACATGTAAAGCTTGCATTGTTTCCCCTTAATTACAAGTTGAGAACAACTATTTCATATTGTTCTAGGAAAATATAACTTCAAGAAAAAATCGCTTCATTTCTCATACAATAAGTCTTGTATCCATTACTACTGTTTTCTCTGTTGCAAATAAGCAATTAGGTATGCCTTGAACACCAAAGATACCAGAGATCAAGATTTACAACCACAAAACATTATTATTTATATATGTGCCACAAATTAATAAGTATACTGTGAGTAATAACATGTTAAAATGTAACATTTGAAGATAAAAAACATGGCTTAGGCAAAAACTTTAAAAATAATTTCAGGTCATTATTCAGTGTTTACTTGGATTGCTAGTAGATCTGAATATAATTATTTCTTTTTCCTATTCAGTAGTATCTATTTCTATTTTAGTCCTCTCTCATCTATCTGTAATTATCTATACTGTACAGATACACTATCTGTAGTGTATCTGAATACTTATTATATGTAGCTTATTATTGTCTAAAACTTAAAAATTAGACTGGCCTAGGCATAATAGTTTGTTGCAACATTGGACGAAAACGGCTTGCTGTAGAACAAGTGGGTAAAGGTAGTACCAACTGAATGTCTGTTAGGAACACTAAGTACTGTAGTAATTCCAAATACACTGATAGCTATTCCTGTGACGCAATCTCAGCTTGTGTTTCCACATTTCCAGGATCATCATTTTGTAATACAAAGGCAGGAGACCATATTGCCCACACGATTTTATAAAGGAAAACACCATGCTATAACAGTTTTGAATATAGTTTTGTAAGAGGAAACACAGTTATCCATAACCATTTTTTTGTATGTAAATGCCCAATCTTTGTCTATTTGCATCTATATTTTTACATAGCATGCATTCCTCTTAATGTCATATCTTATACATTTCCCTCACTTTTTTGCATAATGTCCATAATTATCATTTTCATGGTGTGTATACCTTTCAAAAGAGGGACTGGTTTATTTTGATAGATATTATATTTGTGTTTGCTTCTCTTATACTTAAGGAAAGGTAGAAATTTTAGTAACAATTAGCTACAAATTAACCAATGCAGAGCTGCTGGCAGAAAAGATTAAAATGCTGAGTTGGCCGTGCTGAATATGAGTTTTCCTTCATTCAGTACCTGGAATTACAAATGCCACATTGCTGTCCTCTCAAGTTCCCTAAAAATATATACTGCAATGCAAACAGAATTCCCATGAAAATCAAATAGGACTTTGTTCCCCAAAGTCCCTCTATAATCTTAAAAAATTTATAAAATTGTTGTGAATAATCATACATGTTTAAAATTATGATGACACTGCCAATGATTTTGGTTAATAACCAATGTAAGAATCAGCAACAGAAAAAGGAGTAATGTTTTCCATGCATTTACAAACTATCAAATGAAGAGGCATTTTGAATGATTTATGTATAAATACATAAGCTCTTTGACTTCATTAATATTACAAAATTAAAATAATTTCATGTATACTGTTGATAATGAAATGTAATGTTGGCTTTGTAAACCAAGTCTACTTAGAATAATAGCACCATATATGAACTATTTAGTAATAGAACTATCTAGGAGACAAAATATATAATAAGATCTATGTTCTAGTTTGCTAGCTGCTGGAATGCAATATACCAGAAATGGGATGGGTTTTAAAAAGGGGAATTTAATAAGTTGCTAGCTTACAGTTCTAAGGCTGAGAAAATGTTCCAATTAAAACAAGTCTATAGAAATGTCCAATCAAAGGCATCCATCCAGGGAAAGATACCTTGGTTCAGGAAGGCCGATGAAGTTCAGGGTCTCTCTCTCTCAAGTGAGAAGCCACATGGTGAACACAGTCAGGGCTTCTCTCTCGGCTGAAAGGGCACATGGCAAATACAGCATCATCTGCTGGCTTTCTCTCCTGGCTTCTGGTTTCATGAAGCTCCCCGGGAGGCGTTTCCCTTCTTCATTTCCAAAGGTCCCTGGTTCATGGACTCTCTGCTTCGTGGTGCTGCAGCGTTCTCTGCTCTCTCCGAATCTTGTCTCCAAAATCTTTCCTCTTTTATAGGACTTCAGAAACTAATCAAGACCCACCCGAATGGGAGGAGACATGTCATCACCTAATCCAGTTTAACAACCCCTCTCGGTTACATCACATCTCCAGGGAGATGATCTAATTACAGTTTCAAACACACAATGCTGAATAAGGATTAGAAGAAAAGGCTGCCTTAACAAAATGAGATTAGGATTAAAACATGGCTTTTCTAGGGGACACAAATCCTTTCAAACCAGCACAATCTATATAAACCATTTAGTCATAGATTCACTTTATGAATATTTATTGAGCATTGTTTTCGTATTAGGGCCAATATTATATGTGAAGGATCCAGCAAAGAATAAACCATCCAAGACCTTGCCCTCATGAAGCTTAAATATTCAAAGTGAAATACTTTGGAAATTAAAGCCTGTTAGGAATGTTAGCAACCACATTATTCTTTTACTTATAGCATTATTTAGGTGGGAACATAAAGGAATGCAATAAATATTTAATTTCCCAGTTTCCCTGTGTAAAATACAGTCTTTCTTATTAAGACCTGTCTAGAAAATTAAGAGCTTGAATTGTGAATGTAAGTGGATTATCCTCCTCAGCGGGGTTGGATAATCTTAATTTAACAAGAATCTTAACTCTGTGGTGGTGCTCAGCTCCCACTGAGATGTTCGTTTCTTTGCCAAAACAGAGTGATCAGCTTTAACTATGTGAGCACAACGTGGGTCCTTCTCGGGCAGATGGTGTGTGAACCTTGTCTGCAAATATGCATGTGAGGAGGTTGCCTTACTAAAAGGCCACAAATATGCTCTGCAATTTTAACAAATATCATGGATAGGTATCAACACTGACCCTCTTCCTATGATCAAGGAAAACCCATATTTAGTTCAGGTGGGGTAAAAAAAAAAAAAAAAAAAAAAACATTCTCCTTTAGATGTTGACATCTTACTCCTTGGGTTCTGAGGATCAGAATAAACCTTTGTTTTGTCTCTCTATTATGGTTAATAAAAAAAAAAGACCCTGTACTATTTGCAGTGTTTCTTATGACAAATGTGTTTCGTTTACTTTCAAAGATGTACCCTTTTAATCCAGTTTCAAAAGAGAAACCCAATTAATCATTTTGAATATTTCTTCTTGCCAGATTAGTAGATTAAAGAGACAGTCAATGACATGCAAATCTTCCTCTATGCAAAATCACGGATGGGAGGCCTTTTTATCCACTTAATCCATATTTTAGTTACTTTTCTTCCTGCTGGTGAGGAAAGACATTCAACTGTAAATATATTCCAAAGCAGTTTTGTAAGAGCAGTGGATTGCTGGATAGATCATCTGAGAGACAGGGACATGATTGCAATAAGGATTTCAAAATTTGTTTTATCTTAATGTCATGCTCCACTTGGTTTCTTTAATTAGCATCAATTATTAAAGTATTTATTGTATACTTAGAACTATGAATGGCACAATGCAATTGAAATGAAGTACAAACATGATTCCCCCAAATAAGCTCAAATTTTAGCTGAGAGATACAGAAACCTCGAAAGAAGTACCTGGGTGTCTAATAAAACTCAAAATGTAACTTTGGCCATTTCCAATGTTGGTGGGTTGGTAACACGCAGTTGATCGGTGGTTCTTGCTAGAGTCAGAAAACTCAGTGGAGAACAGTTCTGTCTATGGAGGATGGAAGATAGCTTGAAAACCTATCCTCTAAACTCTCCAATTCGTTTATTTTACTTTGGTACAAAATTGGGATAATTATGTCAGTCACCTAACTATCTGATCTAACCAACTGATCTTTCTGCGTTGAAATCACCCAATTCCAGTCTAAATATAATCTATTATCCTACATTGAAGCCAAAATAATCTTTCCAAAATATTTCTGATCCTTTCATCCCATGCTTAAAACCTTCAATAAGTCCCATTGTTCTTATAATAAAGCTAAAACCATGAGTACATGTGGCCCCTTCCTACATCTCAGCTCATCCCTGCTCAGTCCCCCTTCTTATTCCACATTCCAGTAGAAATGGCCTTCTGGCAATTCTTTGAATGCTTCAGGCTCATCATTGTGCTTGGGCCTTTGGCTTATATATGCCCTTCCCTCTGCTCAGACACATCCACCCTCAGTTCTCCTCCCACCTGGTGGACTGACTGCAATTAATTCCTCAGGTCTCAGGTTAGATGTCTCTTCATCCTGGAAAGATTTCAGTTAGCTATTGTGTCTATACATAGCCATAATCTCTGTACTTCCCCTATCATTATACATCTCATTGTTCCATTGGCCCCTAAGCTTTGAAGAAGAAAGGTACTTGGACACAATAGTGGACAGGAAAGGAATTATCACATAGAAAGTGATAATGGCTAGAATTTTCTAGTGGCTGGGAAAATCATTTCTAGAAAATGTTCATTGCTGAGGTATCAAATTGGATATCATGCTGAAGAGTCCACACCCTCTTTCTCTGTGCTCCTCCCTGAATAGATAAGCAGCCGTCAAGCAAGGTAGAAACTTCAGATGAAGCTAATTTCTACAGCACTTGTGAGTTTTTTTCCCAGTGTCAATTTTCTGAGTTCCAAGGATGAATGAGTGTATTAGTTTATTAAGTTGCTGGAATGCATGTACCAGAATGGAATGGCTTTTAAAAAGGGAATTTGATAAGTTACAAGTTTATAGTTCTAATCCTATAAAAATGTCCAAACTAAGGGATCCAGGTAAGGATAGCTGAATTTAAGGAAGGCCAAAGGGTCTGGAACACTTCGGTCAGCTGGGAAGGCACATGGCTGGCATCAGCTGGTCCCTTGCTCCTGAGCTCTGTTGCTTTCAGTCTCTGTTCATGAGGTTTTCCTCACTTTGCTTCTCCAGGGCTGGCTTTCATCTCTCAGCTTCCCTTGGCTCTCTCCAGGTCCTGGCTTGTTTAACATCTCATGGGAAGGCACACAGCAGTGTCTGCTGGGCTTCATGCATCTCCACACATCCATGTCTCTGATCTCCAAGTGTCAGCATCTATGTTAGCTCTGCTCGCTTCAAAATATCTACTCTTTTAAAAGATTCCAGTAAACTAATCAAGACCCATCTGGAATGGGTGGAGTCACATCTCCATCTAATAAAAAAAGGCATACCTACAATTGGGTATGCCACATTGCTGTTGCAATAATCTAATCAAAGTTTCCACCTACAATATTGGATCAGGATTAAAAGAAATGGCTTCCCTGATGAGATTGGCTCAGGATTAAAAAATGGCTTTTCTGTGATACATAGTGGATCAAAACTGCACAGCCATCTAAAGGTTTTCTTTCAACTGCAATATGTGCTTGCCTGAATTTCCCAGACTTTCTTGCAGTTGGGTTCTGGTCAAATGGCTGGTTGTGGCCATTGGATTGTGAGTGGAAATGATGCATGTTACTTCCAGGAAAAGCACCTCAAAGCTGTTTTGCTGCTTCCTTATCCCTTTTCCACTGGCAAAGTCACTGTGAAAGCCACATGTTCCAGACAGCAAAGTTATAAGAGTGAGAAAAGCTGTCTGAACTATAATATTGGTATGAGAAAGAAAGAAACCTTCATTGTGTTAAGACACTGAAATGTTGGGATTTGTCTGCTATGGTTGACAGAATTTATTTCTTTGACTAAAACAGGGAATAATACTGTCTTCAAGTATTTTAAGAACAGTCATGTGGAAGAGGAGAGAGATTTGCTCTATAAGACCCTAGGGAATAGAATTAAAGCCAAAAGATAAAAATAATGAAACTAATATTTTTACAAAAACCGAAATATTTTCTAACAATCATGACTATCCAAAACTGAACTTGGCTTTCTTTAAAAATGAGCACTGCTGGTGTTTGGACACCATGGGAACAGTGCAGAAGGGATTGGAACATTTCACAGATGACTGACTCCATCGCACAGGAGAAGGCGGAAGTTGTAGGAAGAGGAGTGATCTCCAGCGAGGCTGCCAGGGAAGGCCAGGATTAGTGCTTTCGAGTGGCAGCATATCAGGAATGCATATTAGTCACCGCAATGGGAAGCAGTTGTGACCATGCAGGTTAGCTCTTGCCTCACCACTACCTTTGGTAAATTGGCAAACTTCCTCAGCTTCCCAAATATCCCTCCAACCACTCCTTCACCAGAGCTCACAGCAACTCACCCTGATTTTTCTATCCAACATCTTTTCTCTAACTCCAATTTTACCCTCGTACTGGTCTCATTACTTTCTGTGCCTCCCTCGCCCATTATTTTGGATTTCCAGTCACAAACTGTGGTGTTTTTACCAGGCAAAGTGAACTTGTACCTCTCAGCTGTAAACTCAGATTACTTAGGTTTAACCTGTCAGAAAAATATGTATCTTTCAGTAGGAAATGAGATAATTCACTATTTATGGTTTGTTGATTTTTAACTCCTTAAATGCTCCTTGAATACTTAAATGACAAAGGGATTGCTGTTCTGAGGTAAATTTGAAGCTGGCCTATTTGGGTAGTATCGCGTTCGGAAAGCAAGTTCAGTTCTTGCCCATCTGTCTGTTTCCTAATACAATACCCTTTAAAAATGAACTAACTAGGCTGTAAGATGACATTCATTCAATTACTTTTTGTGCACCTAGTAGATCCCAGGTATGCTAGAAATATACCTGTGCATAAGAAATGACAGTCTTTGCCTCCTTCAAATGTATTTTCTCATGGAAGTATAGAAAATAAACCTGTGAGGAAAACAGATAATAATCTAGTATCAACGCATGATGTGATGTATTGCTGTAATCATGTGCATGTAATCATGTAATCATGCACAGTAGAATCTGACTAAAGTACCTAACTTAGTCTGGCTGGATAACTAATATCCTAGGTTACTCCATTTGATTTACCCAGGGAAATTTAAAATTTGACTATTCATATCCTCTTACCATCTAGCTCACAAGCTGCCATATTTCATCAGACAATTACCACCAAAACCTAAAGCACAGTGATACATGTTGTTGGCTCACAACCAACAAGTATAGCAGTCTGGAGAGGAAGAGAAGATGCAGCATCTCTCCTGAAAGAGAAAAGCAGAACCTTTGCCAATGTAACAGCCAAGATCCAAAATTCAAGAAACTTTCAGAAAAGGAAGGACAGACAGAGCTGTTCAATCATAACAGCTTCTCCCAAGGCAGAGAAAGAGCACAGATGGACAAGGGATTACTGCCATGTGCAGTGCAGTGCCACCACCCGGCCAGGGCTCAGCCGCGCTCCGAGCGCGTGCAGAACATGCCATGTGCATGCCCTGCTGAACGGCCGGCTGGTCGCCTCTCTACTTTTTAAAGCTGGCATTTAAAAGCAGGCCAACAGATGGAAGAAAAGTATGTAATAAAAATTGACATTTCATTTTACTCTGTTTGGTAAGTTAATTCTATTATCATTCCCTGGGAGATCAGTACTGAGTGGTAATCAGAATGTGGCAGCTTATAGCTAATGTAAAGGGTCCACAGTTCCTAAGGCCCAAATAGATACCATACAATAGGCAACATTTAATCACATGCATGCCATTACCTTAAGAGGTTCCAGGGTGACATAAATGTTAAGATAAAGGTATAGAAGGCTAAGTATATGCTTGGCCATATATCCTTTTCAACAACATTTTCTTTGAGTTGAATGTTTTCTGGAAGGAAGGAAGGGAAGGTGGGAGGAGGGAGGGTGCTTCAACTGTTTCAGGTTACAGTTTGTGCTTTCTTTTTGTCAGAATTCAAATCTCAAATCTCATTTTCTGAAAGTAAACCAGCATTCTCTTTTCCAAGAGAATTTCTTTCTATTTCATCCAAAAGGCAACTTCTAAGCACATAAATTTCTGCCAGTCTGTTACTTCTGACTCAGAAATATACCTTCACACATTCATCTC
This sequence comes from Tamandua tetradactyla, assembly GCF_023851605.1. Lineage (NCBI taxonomy): Eukaryota > Metazoa > Chordata > Mammalia > Pilosa > Myrmecophagidae > Tamandua > Tamandua tetradactyla. The sequence continues at coordinate 24,446,377 of NC_135337.1, forward strand.
ACATAATTAAATATAAAACTTATTTAAAGCCCTAAATTGCATTATTTGACCCCAAGAGTTATTGTAAAAGTAATTAATTTGTCATAATTGTTAGAAGTTGTAGGAGAATTCATTTTTCCCCCACAAATGGATTTCCTTTTTTCTGGCTCCATTTCGGTTATTCTATTCTCAGTTCTCTAGCATCAGTTCTTACTGTGTTTAGCCAATATGTTGCTGTTTTAAAGCTGACAATGGGTACATGCCTGTGGCCACCAAAGAGGTCACCTGTGGCTTGGTGAGCAGCTCTTGGGCTTGCCAATGGCTTCCTATGTCAAACACATTTCTTACATTCAGGGAAAGCTGAAAGCGCTGTAAGGTTAATGCTCCCAGGAGATACACTCAACCATTGAGGAACTGGAATTGATGGCCTAATGCCTCAGCTTCCTTCTTATCTCCTGGCGAGATAATTCTGAGGTGTGTTCCATAAAGCCTTTTGGAGAGTCCAAGATGGATTATGTTCTACATGCCCACAGGGGTAACCCTAGGATTCTCCTCTATTCCCTGTCTCACTTCCTCACTTTCCCAAGTAAACTACTTATACCCACATCTTCTCTCAGGGACTGCTTCGATTTTTTGTTTTTTGTTTATTTGGGTTTTTTTGCATAGGCAGGCACCGGGAACCGGACCCGGGTCTCCAGCATGGCAGGTGGGAACTCTGCCACTGAGCCACCGTGGCCCACCCTCAGGGACTGCTTTATTCAGAACCCAAACTAAGACCATCATTGATGAAAGAGAATTCACAAAGAAACTAACCATTAAACAGGCACTTACTATGTGCCATAATTATGTTGTAATTACCTACTCTTGGCAATTCTCCCCTTTACACATCTTACCGGAATAAGATAATTCTCCTCAATCTAAGGTAAGAACTGTCTGATGCAAGAGTGAAACCCAACTGCCCTGGTACTGCTTTCCCCCCATTTCCATTGCACCACGAGTGTCCCAGTCAGGATAATATTCTTATTCTTATTTGTAAATCACTATTTATTTTCTTTTATAATTTATTTTCACATACAAAATATAAGAGAGCCCAGAGGGTTTTATTTTGCCTGTGAGCCTCAACAACTGCATACTTCCAGTATGTGTGGCAGAGAAAATTACACCCGTGTAATCTCTTTAAAAAGCTATTGGAATCCACATAAAAAGGAACGTGCTGCAGGGTCAAAGTGAGGACAGTATCGACAATGGATATAGACAATGGTCTCAATATGTAACGCACACTTAAAGATCAATAAAAAGTCAAATATTAAGATTTAAAAATAGACACTGAGTAAGAATAGATAATCCACAGATGGTCCATAAATAGGCAAGCTTTTACAACAATAGTAGTATTGGCAGGCTATATTTTCCAAAGACGGCTGCACAATATCTCCTGTTCTACATGCTTTTCTAACAATGTGACCTTGACACTCATCAACCAACAGAGTTCAGGGAAGTGATGCAATGAAAATAACATGAAAATGCCTTGCACTTCCAGCTTGCTTTCCTGGAATGCTTAATCTTGGAATTCATCCACCATGCTGTGAGGAAGCTCAAGCAATCCATAGAGAGACAATGTGGAGAGGAATCAAGGTCTCCAACCCCAAACGCTGGCTGTGCTCCTAGGCAACAGTCTCCAATGACTCAGCAGCACTGCAAGTGGGTCCTCCAATCACCAGGCAAATTTTCTTTTTAATTTTACACCACATGGAGCAAAGATGAGCTATTGCCACAGAGCCCAGCTCACATTGTGGACCCATGAACAAAATAAATGATTTTTTGTCATTTTAATCTATGATGAGTGCAGTGATTTTTTTTTTTTAGTATAGCAATGGACAGCTGATACATAATTTGCTACCTGGAAATGGATTCTGTCATAACAAAATCCTAAAACACATAGTGTTGTCTTGAGAATGCAGTGATGGGTGGAAGCTAAAAGGGCCTTGAAAAGCTAAACGTCCTCAAGAACAGATTATTCAGATACCTAAAGGTCTCAAAGCTCAAAGACTGTCAATCAAGACTCAAGAGGAAATAAGAAAAAATGTTATTGGAAGCTATGGGAATGTGGGCCCTTATTATGGTAGAAAACTTAGCAGTACTATTGCCTGCAGTGATGTGAAAAATAATCAAATGTACCTCATGGACATGACGATATGGCTAAGAACATTTTCAGGCAGAATATTGAAACTGCCACCTGGCTTCTTCTCCCAGCCTTTGATGAAATACGAAAAGAAAGAGCTGGGCTAAAGAACAGACTGTTAAACATCAAGGAGTCGGCACTCTCTAGGCTCAAAAATGAAACTGTTTTTCCATTCCCAGTTTCTCCAGATAGCAAAAGATTCTCAAATTAAGAAAGAATCACACCAAAGATTAAATCCATGATGGGACTGTAAGCTCTTTTATTCAGACTTCAGAAAAACCTCAAATAATGCCTCATAAACATGTTCAGACAGACAAAAGGCACTTTATAACTCTTAACAACACGCTTTGCAGATTCTCTCAACAAAAACTAGGGCTTGTAAGAATATTAAGTGTTTTGTCACTTCGCTGCTTTTCAGGGAGCATAAAATAGAAAAAGGCCAGTCTTAAAAATATTTATATTTGTGCACTTTTTTCTGATGGAGTAAGACACAGTAAGATTCAGAGAAAATTCACAAAATTTTTAAGAAAATGATTTTGGCACAACATTACCATCATGCGTTGAAAAGGACAGGGAAAAAGAAAACTGAAATCTTTGTACCTGCAATATTTTATAGGTAGGAAGCAATCTGAGAAAGCTTCTCAACTGAAACCACAGGTAATTTCTTATAGAAAAAGAAGAACTCAGAGGACGGAACCAAGAGCTATGGAGAACAACTCTCATGGAAAAGGATAGAACCCTAATCAAAATACTTGTAAAATGTGCTCCGCTAGATTTTCTGCCACTGTGAACCAGTGCCAATTGCGTATCTTTCATTTTTCCAATATTTAAGCAGCTATCTTTTTCCTGCCCCAGAATTGGATGTTGGGTATTTGGAGAAAGGTAGCAGATAAAAAATGTTGTCTCTTTTGGGTCACAAGTCTTCAAATTGGAAGAAACTTTAATGAAGGAGCCTTACCTGCAGAATCTCAACTGTTACTAGATCTAATTTAGATGATGAAATAATGGACTTTGAGTTGATGCTGTGATGGGATGAAACTCTGGATGTATTGGGCAGGGGTGAATGTATTTTGTATGTGAGAGGTATGTGAATTGTTGTGGCCAGAGGATGAACTGTGGCAGATTGCATATTTCAAAGATAGCCAGCATCAAAATCTTCCTTTCTCTCATTGAGTGGTGACACTCCTTTCATTGAATGGCAGAATCAATGTCCTTTCCCATTGACCACAGGCAGCCCTTTGCTACTGCCTCCACCAATAGAGTACTGTGGAAGGAACACCATGTTATTTCCGAGGGTGGATCATAAAAACCCCCATAAAGAAAGAAGGTGTTTACAAAAGTGAAAATATCTTTATGCCATAGGAAAATAGAATTCATAGAATGAGTTTGGAAGTACTTCTCCAGTGCTTTCTAAGGAAAACAGACATGAGATCAGACAGACTTCTTATTCATTGGAGAGGTGGATTCTCTTGTGAAGCGAGGAAAGATCTTATGGCTTCACCATGGATCAGTGAAACCAATCACTCAGCTTTCTAGTTTTTCTCCAATTCCATGTCTACAAGGAAGGTTCCATATACCACTTCAGTAACCTCAGAGTTTGTTATTGGGGAGGGATTGGCTTGGATAACAGAAGGATATTCTGGTGGATGGAAATGAAAATCCTTCAGGGTCAATGGCAATGTAGTTTATGTTTATTTGGTTAGTATGAGTTAGTCTTTATGATCAATGAACTACGATTTTGCCATGGGGCTCCAGGACCTCCGAATCTGAGAAAGACACTAGAATATGAAAATAGGATGCAATCTAAAAGGCTTCCTGACTTCCCTTTCTATCTTTTCATTAAACATAACTCAAAGTTCTTAGACTTCATGAAATGGATATAGAAAATATAGTGTTTACAGATCAGGCCAAGTTGATGACAGGCAGTGATAGATACAAACCAATTATAGAATTATGGTATTAGAGACCTTAAATAATGGTTTGAATATTTTCTCTAAAACTTTTGTAACAAAAGTAAGTATGCCAATATGTAAATCATATTTGCTTTCAATAAATTCATCACCAAAATCCTGTCACCAAACATCACTCAAGCCTACTTTCGGTTGGACATTTCCCACAACCTTTTGCAAGTAAAGATTGCCTTTAAACATCTGCTGGGAAAACAAATAAACAAACATATGGTTTGACACCCCTTGGGGAATTTTTACATTTAGGAAATAGCACTTAAATCTAATAAGCATGTCCCTGTGATTTTTCTTTTATCATTTTGTATCTTTCTCTTGTCCTTTTTTTGCCTTATTCATCTTTATATTTTTCAGTATTACAGCACTTTAGTAAATGACCGTTAAATATTTTCAAAACTCTCAAATTCACACTCCAGTATCAAACAAGCAGTAGGATAGTTAAGAGAAAAAACCATAAACACCAAACATGGTGGGCTCCACATCTGAGATACCAGCAAATGAGGGACACAGCTCTAATACCAACTATGCCAACACCTGTGCTCCAGAGCAGACAAGTTAAAATCACCAACTGCATCATGCTGCTTCCTTTCTTTGTGCCTGGGAGCACGTCTGCATCTTGGAGTCTGTCTGATAATGTCCTGGTTCATCCAAACTTCCCTTGCCAATGGACTATCTGGATGAAACTGAGCATCATGTAGGCCAGAAAATAAAAAAAAAGATTAGGCTTAGATAATTCATGATAGAAAAGAAGAAAAAATATGTTTCACGAAAATAGAGACAAGGCTGCAAGCCTCCCAGAACATTATGTGGAAAAAGAACAAACCCGGGCCCAGGCTCGGAAGTTTCAGGAAGTAGGTTTTATTAGACTATGGCCATAGGGCTCAGCCAAGTAGCCTCTGAAAGTCTGAGCCCCAAACTGAAGGTTAACACCAGTTTTTACAGACAGGATGACACGTAAAAGACAGGGTGAACGATTGGCTGGTTTTAATTGGGAAGGGCGTGAAGCTGGCTTTACAGAAGCGGATGAGCAGTTGGGGGGGAGGGGAATTCACAGGGACTTCTCTTATCCTGCCTATTGACCCTCCTTGGGGTCTGGGAGAATTTCCAACAGAGAATGGCCTGAGTAAGCAGGGGCCTGCCTGCTGCAACAGGAAGTGGCTTTAACAAACAGGGGCTGCCTGCAACAGTCAAATGTCAATGATTGGCTTGATTCCAGCCAAAACCTATCCATGGAAGGTCAGAGTGGTCAGGTTGTATTCACAGAAGCCGTCAACAGGAATTTGCATTAGTCCATGCCCAGTATTCAGATTTTTAAAGAAATATTTAATACTATACACCTTTCCCTCAAAACAAAGCCACATTTCTCACATTTCTCAAATTTAATACTTGAAAAAGTGTCAAAGTCATCAGCAGTGCTTTGATGGACTTTGCCACAAGCATTTCAGTGATGGCTATTGTTTTCAGTCTGAAGAGCTGTGCTAAGGGCTTTCAAATATGAGTCAGACCCTGGTTATTGAAGAAAGCACAGAGCCTCAGATTCCTAACCTGTAAAGGGAATATGTGACTTATTTTGGGTTGTTTGTCCAGCCTAGTCCATCTTCTCTAAAAAATACCCTCATACTCATGATTAATTCATAGAAAACTATTTGAGCCATGGCCTCACCCTTTGTCTTACTTGATCCATATTGGGCATTAAGTGTCTCTACTTCCCATTCCTGTCTAACTTACGTCCAGAAATTTTTAGTTGGAATGTAAATAGTCTAGTAGTTAGATATAGATTCTGAAACTGGAAAAATAGGTGAAATCAGGGGAACTGGGATAAGGGATGACCATGATGACCTGTATGTAAGCAAAGACGTCAGAGAGAGAAAGAGATGAAGAGAGAGGCTGCCATCATATAGACAAAGGAATCATAAGAGCCCAATGCAGACAGAGAGCAGAGAAGAGATGGGTAGACCTCGAAGGTTTTCCCATTGCTTTTTGGGGCTCAATACATTTTGAAGACCAGTCATATCTCCTAGCTTTGAGTTTTGTAAGAAACTACTTTCTTCTTATAATAAATATTCTTTTACTTAGTGTAGATTGAGAAGATAATGTCTCTTGCTATGAAATAGTTCTGAATTTAGACAGGATGGAGAAATATCTCCCAAACACACAGTTGTAAGACTTTAAGAAGTTTGGTAAAGGATAAAGTAAGATTTTAAATGTTATTAAATACTTTAATTCTTAATGTTATTACTGTATAGTCTCATCATCCTTCAGTCACCTTTCTTTTAAAACTATAGTGGTGGGGGAGGGTTGTGGGAATTTGGTAAAGGAGGAAGCTCCAGGAATCAGTCTCTCCAAACAAACAGCCACTAAACTTGCAGAAACTGTCTAAATCAACTACTTAGGAACTCTAAGTGTAGTGGAACACTGTGCAACATCCAGGGAGGACCGGGAAGAAGATGCTGATAAATTGCAGTAAGGACCCATGAGTTTCATACTCCTTGCAGCAGCTACCATCCCCTTTCCCCCAGTTTCATGGCAGGAAGCAGTGGGGACTGGACCTTGAACTCCTAACAAGCTTGCTGGTGCCAGGGTAGAATATAAAGACCTAATCCTCCAAACCCTGGGGTGATAGGGGTAGTCTTACCCCAGATCTCTACCGTAGATCAGCTACTTCGGATTGTTGGGGACTGACTCTGAGGGTAGCCAATCTTCCAACCCCCTTGGGAAAAAGGCAAAAGAGGAATCTTAAATATAGCAACCTTCCTCAAAATTACAGAACATGGTTAAAGGATTGTATTAACCAGGTAAGTGTTGAATCACAAAAATATACCCTCAAAAAGCATAGAAGAAGTTCCTGGTGCTTGTTGGTCCCTTCCACACCCCCTTCATAATATAGGGTAAGGCCAGCTTATGCTCCCGTTCTGGGAACTTGGCCCTGTTTCTAGGGGGCACAGTGACCCCTGTTTGCATATTGAGGTACATGCATGCCACTGCAAATCTACTGGGTAGAAATCTAAGAGATTTAGCCAGAAAATGGTCTAGGGATCCCACTCACAGAATTTGTCCTAAAGGCAGAGAAACCACCTTGCAGACAGCTGGGACAGTGTGAGAAACAATTATGTTGAAGCAGCCTAGGGCAAAGAACTATATGAAATAAGTCATCAAAAGAGCACACAGGAAGGTGAGTAGGCTATTTCAAAAGGAGGAAAGGGAACCTTCACTTGAACTCCTGTAAACTGTGAATATTTAAGCCTCTAGCAAACATAAGCCCAGAAAAAAACAAACAAACAAACAAAAAAAACAGGCTCCAAGTCTCTGGCTCCACTCATGCTCAGATAAGACAGAGAAGATCCTGCACTTCCCATTTGCCTTGGGGTGGTCTTCTCTATAGGAAGGCGAAGTTCTGAAGGAGACTACCGGTCAAATCTGAGCGAATTTGCAAGTGAAAGGTGGTTTTTTTTACTTCTTTTGTTTATTTTGATAAGCTTCTTCATTCAAGGAAGTATCTGTCATATCACTAGCTGAACACAAACCTAATGGACATCTCATGGACTAAACACTTTAAAATAGAAAGATGTGCAGTGTGCAACAAAACATTACAAGACAAAGAAACAGGAAATGATCATCTATCCAAATGAACAAGATAAAAATCTGAAAATCATCAATAGAAAGGACCAGATTTTGGACTTAGCAGAAAAAGTCTTTAAAATAATAATCTTCAATATATTCAAGGAGATAAAGGAAGACATGGAGAAAGAACTAAAGAATGTGAGTAAAACAATGAGTGAACAACATGGGAATCCTATAGAGGAATATTGGAGTTAAAGGACACAGAACTTTCATTTCCTGGTGACTGCCCATGACAATAAAAAAAAAAGACAGAATAACTGAAATGAAAAATTTCCTCAGTGGCTTCAATAGTAGATTGGAGATGCAGAAGAAAGAGTCAGATGTCTTGAAGACAGACAACTGAAATGATTCAGGCTGAGGATAAAAAGGAAAAAGAATTAAAAAGTATAAACAGACTGTAGGACATGTCAAGCATACTAATATATGTATTATGGGAGTCCTAAAAGGAGAAGAATGAGAAAAGGTCAAAGGACTATTAAAAAAATAATTGTGAGAAAATTTCCCAAACTTAATGAAATGAATATGCACATTCAAGAATCCCAAGATTCTTGAGATCATGCAAAGAGAATCAGGCCCAGACACAGCAATGAAATTGCCCAGTGTCAAGGACAAGGAGAAAGTTCCAAAAGCTGCTCAAGAAAAGCAATGAGTTAGAACAAGAGAATCCTAAGATTAAGCACTGGTTTCTTATTAGAAACCGTGGAGATAAGAAGGCAGTAGTACAAAATATTTAAAGTGCTGAAAGAAAACAATTTCTAATGAAGAATTTCATATCTGATAAGAATTTCTTTCAAAAATGAAGGAGAGACTAAAATATTCCAAGATAAAATTAAGGGAGGTCATCACGACTAGAAATACTCTACAAGCAATGCTAACAGGAGCTCTTGAGACTGAAGAGGAAGGACACTAGACAGTGGATCAAAACAGCATAAAGAAAATAGAGACTGATAATGGTAACCCCACAGATGGATGATTAAACACTGTTAAGATGTCAATTTTACCCAAAGCCAATGCAATCCCAATAAAAATTCCAACAACTTTCTTTGAAGAAATCATCAAATTTATTTGGTGATTTGAAAGACAATCATCAAATTTATACGATAGAGAAGGGAATCCCGAATAACCAAAGCCACATTGAAAAGGAAAAAAATAAAGTGGGAGGAGTCACACTTCACAATCTTATATATTATAAAGCCTCAATAATCAAAACATCATGGTACTGGCACAAGGACAGACATACAGACAATTGGAATCAAATAGCGAGTTCAGAAGTCAACCCTCATGTTTATGGGTAACTGATTTTTGACACAGGTGCCAAGTTCACTCATTGGGAAAGAACAGCTTCAACAAGTGGTGCTGGAGATAATTGGATGTCCACATACAAAAGAGCGAAAGTAGACCTGTGCCTCAGACCAAATACAAAAATCAACTCAGAATGGAACAAAAGGCTACACTTAAGAAGGAGAACTATGAAATTCCTAGAAGAAAATATAAAAAGTGTCATCAAGATCTTGTACTAGGCAATGGTTTCTTAGAATACACATTAAGAGCACAAGCAACTAAAGAAAAAATAGATAAATGGGAGCTCATCAAAATAAAAAAGCATTTACACACCAAAGAAATTTTTTAGCAGAAAAATCTAAGCTGCTTTCTGTCCCTTTGACATATCAAAAGTCACTCCTACCTGCCGGTCTTTGTTCCGGTCCTTTCCTTTGCTCCTGGTCTTTACATGAGTGGTCTTTCTTAACTTTCATGTTTTAGCTCAAAGGTCGCCCCTCATAGAGGCAATCCTTCACCGCCTCACTGAATTTAGCTCTCCATCCAAGTCACTCTGTGATTCCATACAAGCATATGATGTGAGATCCTAAAGTATATTTGTTTCATTAATTAATAAAACCAAATAAAATTAACATTTCAGCCTATAATTGCATCCCCCCAAAACAGACGAAAAAGGTTTTCACCAAATGTAGATATGTCAGGGGCAAGCGATCTAAGTTAACATTTAGGGAATATGACAAAAGCAAAACTTGCTACGCAGCTAGACTGCAGTGGAGGAGCCAGTGATGCTCAGTGAAGCGGTGTAAAGCAGATGCTAAGTAACAGGGAACAGGAAGACGAATCATGCGAATATGAACCCAAATCAAGAGTGACAAGGGAAGACCCTCTGAATTGCTGACGTTGTTTTGCAAACGAGCTGCCTCTCACATGGGTAACTCTAATGAACTTCTCCGAAGAGGAGGTGGACTCATGTTATCACGCTTATTGATTTTCTAGTCCAGACTTTAAAGCAGCAGGAGTAAGAGAGTAAACATGAGAAAAAAAAAAAAAAAAAGATCTAGTTTATTTCAAAAGATATTCCATTGTAATGATATATCAGTGAAATTGCTAACATTTTTCACTTGATTTCTGCCTTGCTGTTATCCAGTATTATCTATCAGCATCCATGTTACTAGACACTGTATGTAGTTGATTTCTTCTTAAATTTAAGACTAAAAGAAAAGGCCACTCATCTAACTCCATAACAGACTACCTTGGACCCTCTTCCAGGACCATCCAGACATATGGATAGGTTGGATTAGCTAATAATTTTATGCACAATTAAACAAATATTTAAATTTTTCTGACCAGAATTATTTATTAAAGGAAAAGAGAAAGTTTATTTTCACGCCTTTCATTATACTTAAGCCAATTCAGTCATACACATGCAATGTAATGTAACATTCTTAACTTACTTTGAAATCCTCTTTCTTTCAGTTTTACCTCACTCATACATGCACAAATATTGAAGTAACTTGTAAGGATATGTCACAAAGTCCTGCTTAAAATATCATTGAAAGCTCTATTTTTTCCCTGTCCCTTATGAAAGCAAAATATTTTCGCCTTCTCAGTAGTTCTTCCTCTCTTTTTTGCAATTTTTCAAATCAGAAAACACCTTGGCAGATATTTTAAAGAGTTTAAGGTATAGGGGGAAAAAATCTCAGGTTCTCACTAAGTAGCATTATCACACGCATTTTCCAATTTCAGCTCTAACTGCTGACTTCAGGCAGCTGTCAACTGGCGGTTCTCAGAGTTGTTCTCACCTGTTGGAAAAATTCTCATCAGAGATCCATCACTCTGGCAAGGAGTGCTTTGTTTTGTTTTAATTTTAACTGAAACCAAAACGGAGTCGTTTTGGCAGAAGCCAAACTGTAAAAGAAGCTAGCCATGAAAGAAGTTGTATATAAAAAGCTTGGTTAAATGGTACCATGTCTCCAAGACACTGCAGTTGTTTTAGATCCTTTATACGTGGATGCCCCAGACACCTTCCTGCTTGGTCCTGACCATCTGCCATCCGCTACCTTTCTCCATCCATTGGGTCCAGGAATTCCATCTTAGCCTGACAGCACCTTTATGTTTGACTTTCCCCAGAATCTTAAGCAATTCATTTAGCTATTGTTAACTCTTCCCCATTAACAGTGATCAGTACAAGGGGGACCAACTTACATTCCCATATTTAATGGATTTGTAGCTTGGGTCTGGTGCATGGAGAGAGGGAAATAAGAATGGACAATGGGAAAAGGGTCTATGGCAAAGGATGGGAGAGACAGGATTATATTTAGGTAAAAGTTTGGAGCCTACCCTCTGATAAGGTAGGTTCTAGGTCCCGGAAGCAAGCAAATTGGATTATCTGAATTCCTTTCCCCAGCATCCTCCACCTCTACCCAGATGCTTGGCTCATTTATTGAGAGCCTACCATGTATCAGACGCTGTGTTTTACCTACATGAGCTTACCATCCCATAAATTAATTTTTTTTTTTTTTTTTTTTTTTTTTTTTAGAGAGAGAGGGAGGAAAGGAAGGAAAGACAGAGAAGGAAGGAAGGGAGGAAGAAAGGGAAACATTTTTAAACATTTTCTTGTTTTTATTATATTTTGTTTGTTTGTTTGTTTTTTACATGGGCTGGGGCCGGGAATCGAACCGGGGTCCTCCGGCACGGCAGGCAAGCACTCTTGCCCGCTGAGCCACCGCGGCCCGCCCCCATAAATTAATTTTATTCCCATTTTAAGTTCAAGGAGACTAATGCTAACAGAAGTTCCTTCTCAAAATATCATATCTAGCTGGGTTCCAAAGCCGCGTGTACTTAGCTACAAAAATGAGGTATCTAAGTACAAAAAGATGATGACCATACATTTTGATCTAACAGCTTGTAATCTTAAAATCCCTGAGATACATTTATCATCAGAATCAAAGTTGTAAGTCAGCAAACTGAGTTGGGGGAAAATGGGAAGAACCACTTGTCATAAATCAAAAATCTCCCATGATCAGGGATGCCTGAAATTTATTTAATAGAAAACACTGGCAAAAAGGCACCATAGAAAGCATAGAAGATTTTAATTAGGGAATAAGGAATGATAATACTAGCAAACACTTTTGAGTAACTTGCCATGCACCAAAAGCCATGCTGCACACGATACATCTCATTTGTGATCCCAGGAACAACTATGTGATTAAGTACCATTGTTTTCCTCATGGAATGTTCTTGAAAGTGAGGTTTAAAGAGGTTAAATAATTTTTCTGGGTTCACAAAGTAACTAAGTGTCAGACCAGAACTCTAACCTGGGTCTGTCTGGCTATAGACCTTATGCTTCAAACAACTGGGCTACACTACTTCTAGAAGAACTGATGAGTGTAATATAGGCGATTCAAAATGTCTTCTACCTCAGCTGGAAATCAAGCTCCACAGAAGAGGATCCCCATAATAAAGTGAGCACCTGAGGGATCTAATGATATTATCAAAAATAAGCAATATTTATGGAGTGGTGTCAACTCTATACGAGATATTAAGCCAGATTGTTTTATTTTTTGCTCACAACAACCTCAAAAGATAGGTATTAGTGTTATCTTTATTTTAAAGATGAGGAAGCTGAATCTGGATGTAAACCCAGGCATTATAACTCCAGGAACCGTATACTCTTAGCCACCATACTGCACCTCTAGGGGCTAAGAGCTTTAATTCCCTTTTTCATAATACTAACTCCTTAGTACCCAAGTGCATCAAATCTCTTGCCCTTGCAATTGATGTAGAATTTGGTGAAGGTGAGCAGACTAGAGGGATAGTCTCGAGCTCCTCCTAGTGGAGAGAGAGGCCACTGACACTCACAGAAGAGTTTTAAGTCGTGTGAATCATTTCAAACCAGGAAACATTGGCTTGTCGGTTTGTTCGAAGGCCTGGCAGCCATTAAACACCTGCAACCAAACCCATCCTGAGCCTTGGAGGCCTCATTAAATATCTGACATCTAACATACACCAGGGTCCTTTAGCAATTGGGGAAGAGTGCCATGTCATGCAGATTAAAATGATAAAATTGCCCCCAAATTAGTTCAACAGATGTGAAGCAGAGACACCAGGAGTTTTGTTTTTCAGTTTCTTCCTTGCATTCCACTACAATAAATACCCGTGCTTGTTATCCCAGTTAATTACACAGTTTTCCAGCACCAAGGAAACTCCATTTTCCTTTCATTTCTGACACACTGCATTTAGATGCAGCCCCTCTAATGACCTGCTTCCTCCTCTTTTAAAAACAGAGTGCTACAGCCATTCAGCTAGTAATTCAAAACTGAAAGCTACCCCATCCTCCAGCCCCTATTCTTTTAGGGCTAATTTTTAAGGCATACTCTAATTATAGGCATTTACAGTCTTTAAAAGTAGCTATTTTAAGACCTGTTTATAAGACTACAATCTGAAGCATCAGTCAAAACCAGCTTGAACTGATTGCATCCCTCTCTGGAACTGAACATCTAGCAGCAGAACATACATTTGTAGCTGGTCCATCTGCCCTGTAATTAAGGTTGCTTTGCAGCCTTGCTTCCAATGTATTTCTGTGAAGAACAGCTGAGATCCCCTAGATAAGATGTCAGAATATACGCAACCAGAACTGCATCCAATGTGTTGGCTAACATTTATCAGAGTCGATTTAGTGCTGAATTTAAATCATCAGAAATGTTGGTGTTGCAGAGACATATATCCACAGAAGCTTTTGTGCAGTCATTAAAGACTGCCCTGCTCCTCCAAGCTCCACTTGAAAATCTTCTTCATAAGCCCCATACAAAGCTCAGTGAAGAAAACACATTGCTGTTGAATGAGAAAAAAGAAACAAAAACAAAAAACAATCACTCATTATGTACATCAGCTCTGTACCTACACTTAAAAGCTATAGAGACCAACCTTTCTAAACAACAAGTGATTTTCAAACATGAGTTCATTTTTGAACCATTATTGACATGGGCAGATAATGCAATATGTATTCCAAGAAATCAAAGTTAGGGATCAGATGGATCAAGGATGAGAATAGTGTGATCTGGAGGGACTCACTGCCTCCTGTTTGATTAAAGTAATAAACTCTAAACATGCAAACATTGTTATCAGGGGAAAATCTTTTAAAATATTTTTTTCTTCTAAAGCAAGTCTAGGAAAACAAACACAGCAAGGATTTTCAGAAGCAGGTATGTTCGTATTATGAAATCACATTTTGCTAATATGTCTCTATGTGTTTTCTCTCCAAAAGTAGAACTATTAAACATAAATGTCTAGCAAAGACTAGAGAACACAATATGAAAATAATATTTACTGAGAAACTACTGGGTACAAAAAACTGTTTTGCTGTAAACTATAAAGTGATATAGAAAATTTGGCACCAACTGCCTACCCCTCCTTATCGGTTTACTTTTGGAAAAGTCTCTTCCCTAAAATGCGTTTCAGTCATCCCCTAGCTGACTACCTTCTGCAGATCCAGAGCCTTCAAGTCTTGAGCTTTAGAGTCAATCCTTGAAGTAGCACCACGCTACAGGGAGAGAAAAGCACGCTGAATGGAAGGATCCTGTCCTAGCACTCAGGAGCCTAGCATACACACACACACACACACACACACACACACACACACACACACCAGATCTATGACATCACCCCCAAACCTTCTCTTACAACATTCAGAAAAATCAGTCTCTCTAAGTAAGTTTGCTTCCTCTCTGGAAAAATATCTCAGAATCCAGCACCATCCAAGTGCTCTTTATTTTCTCCCAATTGTAGAACCTGTGCATGAACATGATCTCAAGTCAATAGACATATACATAATTTATAAGGAGAGTTTTAAAAAATCATGCATTTCCAGACACAGCTGTCAAGGTTACAGAAAGTAATAAAAATGCATAGAGTATCTTGCAGTAGAGAAAGGCTTTGGGAACCCCCTACTGGCTTAGCCAGAGGAAAACGACCCCACTGGTTTACTTAGCAACAGCTGTGGGATCCAGATTACAGATTCCTCCCAAGGCAGTATGAATATAAGCTTGAAATATTCATCTCCCTTCCCAGTACAAATGTGCTGATGCATTGCTGTCTCAATATTTCTATAAACCAAAACAACCTACTCCCAGAGCAGAGCAAGTTGAATCTTACATTTTTAAGGAAATAAAATGCACAGTGATCAGAAGGCACATAGGCAAAGATTTTCTTTTGGAATCTCAAAACCAGTTAGCAGTTGGTAGCAAAAATCAATACAGAAATAATGTCAAAGATTCTATCACTCTCTTAAGTTCTTGAGTTTCGAAAAGTAAACGTATTTGAGGTCAAACTAATAATTTTCCCTAGGGAACCATCCACAGTGAAATGAAGGCACATTATTGCCTAATTTAAAAGAAAATCTCATGTGTTTATAAATAGCACTATAGAATTGATGAAAATATCGGATTAAACCACACAAAAGCCAAATTCACAGTGACTAGGAAAAAGAAATGTCTAATGTAGGTAGAAGGTAAAACTCTGAACTCCTGGCCTCACCTGAGATTGCGATAAGACTAAAGTACAGTTTGAAAAACAGGAAATTATCCAGATTTTAATTCTAATTCCAGTTTAGCAGATATTGGGCATACTCTGTGTCCTTGATCTTACACTGGGTGCCAGGAATAGGAAGTCGAAGGACACATGTCCTGCCCTCAGGGAGCACATGAGCTAACGGGGAGATAAAAACACAATCGTCCAAAGATACTTCATGCCACAATACAGGAACCCCTTAAGGACTGAAAACCACTAAAAAATAAAGAGCAAATAGGAACAGCATTCTGATAAAAGATCTCAGAAATGGGGGATCATTTTGAACAAGAGCTATGATGAATACAATTCTCACAGAACCCTGTAATGACTTCTAGGGTATATATGCAAAAGACTTTAAGTTGTTAGTATGTTGGTCACATATTTGTAACCACAAATAAAGAATAAAAATAAATAAATAAATAATCATTTTAGCAGCCATGTTCCCATGAAATAATTCCTACTACCATTTTGTTGACAGTACATTCTAACCTGAACTATTTTATATGCCCTTCAAAACAGTTCTATCAAATAGGCAGGGGATAAGAAAACTGATGCATCAATTCAACTCATATTTAAAAATAATTTTAAGGGCTCTTTAACGTTCATCTGTTGGTATTGGGCATAGATGGTGCTACATTAAGACTGATTCCAAGCTCACGCTAAGGCTTAATAGGAAAGAGAACTGCGATTGATTAGAAATGTCTGTCAGGGCACAGACTAGAGGGATAGCAATACGAGTGTCTGGTATTTGCTGGCCCTTTTCCCCTCTATTGCCAGCTGCTCTTAAACAACTCATGGAATTAATGATGGCTTCACAGATTCCTGATACATCATGAATATTGAATACTATGTGTTATGCCTTTCTGTCCAGGTTATTCCCGGCCTTTACTCCAGTCCCTAGTAAGTTCCTGTATTTCTCTTAGTTCCATCATGCCCTTCTCTAAATAATCATACAGTATTTCACTAAGGTCACAGAGTTACCCTAATTCTCTAAGTTTCTAAAAGTGAATGATAGTTTCATTTTTAAACATTTTATAAGAGTGAACCAAAGAGGGATCATTGGAAAAATTTATATCTTTTCATTGATATCAAATATCATTATCACTAACAACACTTGTTCAGTCACAATTTGCATTTGCCTCTGATCTCTTTTGCTCTCTCTTTTTGTCTTTTACTGAATGGTTCCTACTTTCCTACCCATCAACACTAATGGAGTCTCAAATATTTCCACTAGTACATTACCCATAAAGTATG
The DNA here is from genome assembly GCF_023851605.1 of Tamandua tetradactyla. Taxonomy (NCBI): domain Eukaryota; kingdom Metazoa; phylum Chordata; class Mammalia; order Pilosa; family Myrmecophagidae; genus Tamandua; species Tamandua tetradactyla. The sequence continues at coordinate 24,463,219 of NC_135337.1, forward strand.
TTTTCACAAAATCTTAACTCTGCTAAAGAAAACTTCAATATACATTTTAAAAATAAAACTACTGAGACAGTTTTATTTTATGGCATTCCCTTATTCTTTCATATATATGGAGGCACCTTTCTCCCCCCCAAAGTAGCATTAAGAAACTCAAATTGCCTTCTTGGCTTCATCTCAGCAAACCTCATTAAATCAGTGTGATAGGCATTTAGCCGTCTCTACTCCACCCATACCAAGAGATGGTTATTATTTAGCATGTGAACATGTGGCTCAACTAACTGCTGCGGTTGACTGCTGAAAAACCAAGGCATACAAAACCCAGAGCATGGAAGAATTCACATATTCAGCACAACTGCACTTCATCCATCTTCTCCCGATAATCTACTATTTTAAAAATATTGACGTTTAAGCTAGCTGCTAAGTCTTTTCAAACTCAAATTTGAACTCTCACTCTGAAACTCTTATGGTCATTTCTCCCCCATTTTTGAGCTAATATAGGACTTAAGAGTTGTATTCAGAATTTGGTCTTTGTCCTCTCCAGTATCTTGCATAGTAAGTGTTCAATAGATAATAAACGAATTCTTAAATCAACAAGAGGAATTTTTAGGTTACATATGTTTGAGGAAATAATTACATTTTGGAGAAAATCCCAAGAAATGTTTTACCCAGAAGGTGGGCACTGCAATATTTTTTATAATAGCCAACCACTGAATCCAAACTCAATGTCCAATAATAGGAGATTGGTAATAAATTATATGTCTATATGACTGAATATATGCCAGACATTGAAATCAATGCTTAATACAAAAAAATTTCTTCTTTAATATCAAGTGAAAAAAAAGTAAGCTGCACCATTTTATATGATGTTATTATGACATGCAAATGTAACTTTGCATAGAAAAAATGCAAATGAATTATGAAAAATATTATGGCAATTTTTGCTGTGTGGTATAGACTTATAAATATTTTTTTCCTGTTCTTTATTGGGGGGTATTTCCCAAAACTTTCTATAAGAAATATGAATTGCTTTTTTAATGAGAAAATATTCTCTTCCACAAATGTTTTAAAACAAGAATAATTCCTTAAGTGGGTAGCTTGGCTTAAAAAATTCCAGGGATGAAGAGTTAGGTGCAAAGTGAAATTCTTACTGGGGAGTTATCACAGAAAATGGGCATTTGTTCTGTGGGACTTCTAAACTGAGACAAAGAGCGGTCACATATCCAATTATTGGCAAAAGAGCAGTCCCAACACAAATATTACATGAAAGATAGTCTCCAAAATGAGTTCAATATTTATACCCAAATACATTTTCAATAATAATTTTCATCAAAAAAATCAGATAACAGTAGCATACATTTTTTTATTTTGCCATGTGAAACTGGCACAATAAGCCAGCACACTTTCCTGGTTAAAGTTTTAACAGACAAGGCAAGAGACAGAATATTTTGTGTTCCTAAGTGCATTTGTTATTTTTAACAGCTTTATTGATATAAATTTGACATACAATAAACTATAGATATTTCAGTTGCACAGTTTGATGAGTTTCAATGTGCATTAAAGACCAGTGAAACCATCAACACAAGAAACCTATCACCTCCAAGGTATTCCTTGCACATTTTTATAAACCCTCTCTTTCAAACTTCTCCACTCCACTCTTCCACTCTGTCCCCAAATTAGTGTGTTGCTATAGACTGAAAGTTAATCTTTCATTATGGATTAGTTTGCATTTTCTAGAATTTTACATAAATGGAATCAAAAGTAGGTACTCGATGACAGTGGCTCAGCGACAGAGTTCTTGCCTGCCATGCTGGAGACCCAGGTTCGATTCCCCGTGCCTGTCTATGCCAAAAAAAAAAAAAAAGTAGGTACACTCTTTTTACTTGCTCCTTTCAGTCAGCATACTTATTTGGAGATTAAGCCAAGTTGTAGAATTTATCAATAGTTCATTCACTTTTATTGTGCAATATTTCATTATATGAATATATACGAGTTTGTTTATCCATTCACCTTTTGATGGACATCTAGGTTGTTCAGAGATTTTGGCTTTTACAAATAAAACTCATCACTTGGTATGATCAGTTTTTAAACTTTTAGCCTTTCTAGTAGGTGTATAGTGGTATCTCATTGTAGTTTTTAATTTGCACTTAATAATTAATGATGTTTTGTAGTGTTTCATTTGCTTATTTGCTATAGCTGTATCTTCTTTCATGAAGTGTCTATTCAAATTTTTTGCACATTTAAAAAAATAAGTTGTTTCTTTTCCTTTCATTGCATTTTGGGAACCTTTTATATATGCTAGATACAAGTCCATCATACATATGATTTTCAGAACTTTCTTTTTATCATTGCCTTTTTGAGCAGCTGGGATTATGATATTCTTTGTTGTGTTTGTCATCATGTTTCTTGTGCTTGAGGCTCATTGAAATTTTTGGATCTGTGGGTTTATAGTTTTTATCAAATTTGGAAAATTTTGTCATTTATTTCTTTAAATATTTTTTCTGTCCCTGTCTCTTCCTTTAGGCACTCTAAATACCAGCATATATTAGGCCACGTCACTGATGCTGTAATTATTTAATTCTCCTTTATCTCTTTGATCCATTTTAATAGTTCCTACTCTCACATCTCTATAACGTGCATAATCTTTTCTTATGCAGCGTTACATTTGTCATTAGTCCCATTCAGTGCATTGTTCATCTCACGCATTTTAGTTTTTATTTCTAGAAAATCACTTTTTCAGTTTTTATATATTCCAGACCTAAACTTAATTTTATGAACATATGGAATGGGGTTATAATAACTGTATTAATGCCTTTATTTGCTAATTCTAATATCTATGTTACTTCTGGCTTTTAAATGATTGACTTCTCCCCCTCATAATGTCTCATTTTTCTACTAACTTGCTTGTTCAATAATTCTGTATTGAGCTCCAGACATTGTAAATTTTACTTTGTTGGGTGCTGCATATTTTCATATTCCTATAAATATTCTTGAGCTTTGTCCTAGGTCACAGCTTTGTCATCAAAATACTGTTTGATCTTACATATAGATTTATTAAGTGGGACTGGAAAAGTGTTTCAGACTAATTATTTCCTACTATTGATGAAAATACTTTGGCGTATTCTTCCCGAAGCCCCATGGATCATGAGGTTTCAAGCTTGGGTGGTGGGAAAAGGTGCTACTTTCAGCCCTGAGTTAGTGCCAAGCACCGCTAATATCTACCTATCTTTACCCAGCAATTGGACTGGCTCTTCCTCTTTAGTCTTTGATAGCCCAGAACGATCCTATTTACCAGTTCCTCTCCTCTCCTTTACTGCATTCTTCTGAACAAAATGTGCATTTCCTCTCCTAATCCCTCTTTTATTGGACACCACAGTTGCATCCACTGGACTTGGTACAGGAGGATTTGTTACCAGCCACAGATTCCACCACAGTCTCTCCTCAGAGCTCACATGCAGTGTAGAATCCACAGCACCAACCCTAGGCTCCGCTGGACCCTAATAGAGTCCCTAGAGGTGGTAATACTCCAAAACAGATGAGCCCTAGGTTCACTCACTGCAGCCCAAGGGAGAACTTGCTGCTTCTTACAAGAAGAGTGCTGGCTTTGTGTCAACCACTCAGGTGAAATAAAAAACAAACAAACAAACAAACAAAAAACATATGGGATCTTTGGGAACAATCCCAATGAATTAAAAACAATGCTGGATGGAATCTTGAATGGCATGTGAGATCTTGTGTGTTGCCCCAATACATCCTAGAATAATTTGGGAAGAGAATAAAAAAGTATTTGCAAAGTCCTCTTTGGGGCCTGGGAAGAAAGAAGGAAATATTTAAAATTCCCCATTTGGAGAAATCCTGATATTCTCACTAGCAGTGGAAACAACCAATTCAGTTTGCCAAGCCCTTGATCTTGGGGCTCACCCTATGGAACTTATTTCTGCAAAGGAGAAGCTAAGCCTCCTTATAATTATGCCTAAAAGTCATCCCCAGAGAGCCTCTTCTGTTGCTCAGATGTAGCCTCTCTCTAAGTCACCTCAGCAGGTGAACTCACTGCCCTCCCCAACTACAAGAGACATGATTCCCTGGGGTGTGAACTCCCTGGTAATACGGGACCTGACTCCCAGGGATGAAAGCTGGGACCTGACATCACGGGATTGAGAAAGCCATCTGAATAAGAGGTGGAAGAGAGAAATAAGACAAAATAAAGTTTTCGTGACTGAGAGATTTCAAACAGAGTCAAGAGTTTGTCCTGGAAGTTATTCTCATGCATTTTTTAGAAATCCCTTTTTTAGTTTATGGTATATTGGAGTGGCTGGAGGGAAGTGCCTGAAACTATTGAGCTGTGTTTCGGTAACCTTGATTCTTGAAGATAATTGTATATCTATATAGCTTGTACAATATGACTATGTGATTATGAAAACCTTGCGGCTGATATTCCTTTATCCAGGTGTGGACAGATGAGTAAAAAAATAAGGACAATAAATAAATAAATAATGGGGGGATAAGGGGAAAAAACTGGGTAGATTACAATACTAGTGTTCAATGAAAGTGTGGGGTAAGGGGTATGGGTTCATGTGTTAACTTGGCCAGGTGGTGGTGCCTAGCTGTCTGGTCAGGAAAGCACTGGCCTGTCTGTTCCTGTGAGGACATTTCATGGACTTAAATCATGACCATGTTGGCTACATCCACAGGTGATCACATTTGCATTTGCAATCAGCTAAGGGGAGTGTCTTCTGCAATGAGTGGTGCTTAATCTAATCATCGGAAGGCTTTTAAGGAGGATTCAGAAGAGACAATTACTCTTCCTGCTTCAGCCAGCCAGTGTCTCCTGAGAGTTTGTTGAGGACCTTCATTGGAGCTGCCAGCTCGTGGCCTGCCCTACAGATCTTAGATGCTTACATCCCCATGGTTGCATGAGACTATTATATAAATTTTATATTTACAAATATCTCCTGCTGATTCTGTTTCTCTTGAGAACCCTAGCTAATACAAGGTTGTACGGGGTTTTTAAAATATCCCATCTTATTTATTTGTAACTCTTAGAAAATCTTCTTTTTGACTAGACTCAGATTTAGAGGAAGAAGCTCTCAGAAAGGACAGCCTCCGTCTGTTGGCAATCTGTTCTTGGCATTTTCCTTTGGCCTCCTTCATCCTCTTGGCCAAAAGTTTAATATATTACGTGGCCTCTTCCTTATTGTTCTTAGTACACTGTTTCTTTAGGGCAGTACACTGATGTTTATATTACAGGGCATGTGGAGTAACAAGACACTGAATCTTGGGGGCTTTGGTCCTGGAATTCTTAACTTCTTCATTCAGGGGCTTCCTCACAACATGCTAGCAGACATCATCTTCTTGAGAGAAAATTAAAAGTTTGCAGATTCTTCTGGCTGTTTGGGGGCCCCAGGCGATGAGGCACAGTGGTATCAGTAGTCCACAATTCCTTCTCTCCTTTTTTACAAAAACCAAGTGGAGAACACAGATTGGTATCCACAATGCAACCCTGAGCAGACAGATACTTTCTTTCTCCAGTTCTCTTTGGTCTATAACAGGGATTCCCTTTACTCAGTGAAAGCCAGACATGGCTGTGGGTAAAGACACCCTGCTTCATGGGGAAACCTTGTTTGTCATTTCCACCACCGATTAGGACAACATCACCCTTCCACTCTGTGCCCAGGGCATCAGTAGAAACTTCTGTGGCCATTCGCGTCTCCTCAAAGGTACGTAGTTTGCGTTCATCATCCATTTCAATGAGCTTCAGGCAGCGGGTGGCTGGGGAGATGTTGAACTCCATGCTGAGGCAGCCGACCACCTCCGGGGCACCACAAGACAGAGCTCCTTTTTCTTTTTAAGAAGTTTGGACTTCACCCCTCAGCCTCCCCTGGAGATTAAGGGTGTCTAACTCTTTCAGAGGGAGTTGATGCAGGATAGAATAGGGCATGGAGGCTGAGGTCCCTGGTTCCTATCCAGCACTGAAGGAATTAAGGCACAGCTGCACATTTCCTAGGACAAAAAATTCCCCTAATGCCCCAAACCCCACAAAGCCATAAAGCCTGTAAAATCATGTGCCTGAAATGGACTCTTAATTAATAGCAGAAAGCCTGGGGTTATAAAGATTGTTAAATATCTGCCCTCAAACAAATTTTGAGTATGTGATATTTATCTCTTCCGGAAACAAAGAAGACGCCTGGTGTTCAAAGGTCGAGATGGGAAATCACTAAATCACTTTTGCAAAACCTCCCTATAAAACAAGCTAGATCCGTGCCACTTGGGACTCTCCCGCAATAAGCATTGTGATTTGCCTTCTCCTCCCTGAATTCTTCCTTGCCAGGAGACTGCGAAGCTGTAAAGGGGCTCAGATGACACTGGTGTTAGCAGAGCTCCAGTTACACAACTACCTCTAATCCATTAAGGTAGTTTTCTCACAGCCTTGATCAACCTTGTGCTAGAGATGAGAGGGGAACATGCTGCAGTCCCTGGAGTTAAGTTTTTTTTTTCTCTGTAAAGCTGTCTCCTTTCCAGTTCTCTTTATCTTGCAAACTCTAGCCATCCTTTTGTTCTCAAACCCTGGGCTCTGTCTTTTCAACTCAGGAAGACAGGTGGCCAAGTTCTGCCTAGTCACCACTTTCCTAGGCTATGGCATGGAAACTGTATCAAGGCAATAAGTTAAGGAAATGATAGGATTCATACCATTTTTCTCCCACCTTTCAGGGATTACTGTCTTATGTTGCCTGATATCTAGTGCCTTGATAATTCTCATTTCATATAGTTTGTTAATCTTTTAAATTTTTTCAAGTTTTGTGGAAATTCAATCCCCTGTGACTCCATCTTGTTTGGAAAAGGATGTCCCTAAATGTATTCTTTTTTATTCTAAATGACAACTTGTGAGTCTCATATTTCTATAAGATGAATATGGTATTCCCACAGCATCTTTTATTTCCATACAATCAAGGAGATTAAAATACTCCTCTGTGAAATAATTTCTTTCTTAAAATTCAGGATGTTTCCACATAAATTTAATTTTAGAAGAGCATACAGGTAACGTAAGTGGGTAAATAAAATGAAACAATAGGGATATTTTACAATAAAGAAAACAGAATTTTGGAGTGGATAAAACATATTACCTTATAGAACATCATAACAATTGCTTAGACTGTGCCTATAGGTAGAATCACTTCAATGGCTTAGCCTAAATTGAATTTCCAGTTGTTTCAAACTATTTGACAATTCAGTAAAATCCACAGTTTTATGGTATGAAATTGACGGGTTGTTTCAATTAACTGACTAACCAAGTCAATGAAGAAAAAAAAAACATTGAAGTGGTTGCATATGGAGCTATAACTCCAATCTGGGAATAATAGTTTCATGTTGGGTGCCATGGGTTACAGATATGACTAAGAAAATATTTGTGAATCCTCTCTCTTCTGTAATGTTACATCAAAGGACACTGAAGTTACAACAGTGCTAAACTCCTTCTATCTAAGGTGTCTCAATTACTTGGAGAGAGATAGTTGCACTTGCAAATGGTCCCTGGCATACATTGCATGTAAAATAGTAACCATGTGAGGAAACCAACTAGAACATGGAATTTTCCTGTCTGCATCACAAATAGATTACTCATTAACTAAATAGTAAGAGATTGGCCCAATATTTACCCGATGAACCCTGCAAAGTTGAGGTAGAAACTGCAAATTACATTCAATAAATAAATAGATTTGTACATGCATGCTGGATTTAAAAAGTACATCTTGCCCCTTCTTGTCTTTGAAATGTAAGTAACTATCACAATACCCATAGGCCTACTTAAAACTTCTTCCTGATAGCAAAACTGGAGTTTTCTGCTTAGAATGTTATTTTGGGTATTTGGGGACTTAGACAAAGCCTAACTTGGAGGAAAAGCACAGTTTCTTTTAAATCTTTTGTTGCTTTATATTTTTTTAGTCACTATCATTATTTTTTAAGAAAGTTGTACCAAACAGTCTTCTCCAAGGAGAGTAAAGAAGGAGACCTATTGTTTCAATTATCAAGAACACTTTTTTGCTTTGAGATGGGAGGTTGGGATCTTTTTTTGTTGTTGTTAAGAAACCATGCAGATTGGACTGAGCATTAAAAAGGAAATAACCTGGTCTAATATGCCGGGTGGGATAAAGATAAGAGTAAACTACAATTTAAATGCAATGCCTCATAAACCCAAATAATTTTAGAGTTAGAAAACATTTTAACAGCCAGCCAGTGCATTTTTAAATTCACAGATATTCTAGGAAGTGAAGCGACTTCTTACAGAGATAACATGAAAACCCATTCAAACAGATCTATTGTTAGTAGCTATCAAAGTCTTACCTGATAGATCATCATATTTGTCGAAACTGATATTTCTACTCTCTGCAGCTCAACAGGATTTCTAAAGGGGAAAGAAATGTGGCCGTGGCTGGCAGCTGTGCCTCTACTTCCTTCTGCAAGGGTGGTATCGACATGGCCTCCCTCTCCCAAGGGATTTTGCTGGTAAAAACCCACCTCTCTCCACACTGTAGATCTCAATGCTTCAGGGAGATGCAAAGTGGCTTACACTTATTTAAAAATTAAAAACCTTGGAGATCCTTAGACTAGGAGAGGCATTTTCGGATGGTTAAGAGCTCAAGCTTTAGAGTAATTCAGACTTAGGTATGAATCACACTGATTGTTGTGAAATTACTTTCCTAATCTGAAAAGAAATGTAATAATTGTTTCACTCTCACCACACTGAATAAGGACTAATCACATGTAAAGTATTTGATAGAGTACCTGTCAAAAATTTTTATCCATTGTTGCTATATAATAAAATTAGATTGACCATCCACTGTGTTTCTTTTTCTGGAAGAGAACTGTGCTCTAATATCCCCCTTATTTTACTCTTTATTCACAATGAGAAGAAAAGATTTTTATAGCTTAAAAATTAATTGAGGCAACCACAGAAGCTATTATCATGCATCAAGTGTGAAGTAATAGACACACATCATATCAGAATCAGTATCATATTGTTTCCCAAGTTCTCTTTCAGATTTATCTGGGGAAACAGGCTTCTCAAGGAACCATGGGCAGGGAATGGTAGGGAATAATACAACAGTTTCAAAGCCGATGTGGTAGTGATGATAGCAAACCATAAGTACCTGGTATTGGGTCTGATGGTTTACTCCATCCCACTGACCCTCTTTAGACTCTGGTTTTCCAACAGACAAGCTGCATTCCAAGAAAGACTGGGATGCGTGTGGCTAGGCGATAACAGCTCCTGGAAAGATCGATGCAGCAGTTGAAGGGAGTAAGGGTGGGGGAGTGGCAGTAAGACAGAAAAGTTTGAAAATCACTGACACAATTCAATGCCAAGTGTCTCTGCAACCTGTACTAGAACCAGAGGCAACATATATTGAATAGAATTGATATGGATTAAACCGTGTCATGAACAAAGACATGTTCCAATTCTAATCCCAGTGTTGTGATAGTGAACTCATTTGTAAATAGGATCTTTAAAGGTGTTATTAATTAAGGTGAGACCAAATTGACTCAGCATGAGCCTTGATCCAATGTGACCGGAACCCTTACAAGCAGAGAAAATTTGGACACAATAGGAGAGAGATGGAAAGAAAGATGGCCATGTGACAGAGGTAGAGCCTGAGTTAAGGACTGTCAGCAAGCCACTACCAAGAGCACAATTGACTTCAGAGGGAGCGTGGCCCTGCTGAAGCCTCTCAAACTGGCAATAAATTCTTGTTGCTAAGCCAACCAGTCTATGGCATTTGTTACAGCAAGTCTAGGAAGCTAAAGCAAGCATATAAAAGAAAGTATTTTCCTCTTATTTATTTCTAAAGATATTCTGTTGAATGAATTATTAAATTGAGAGAATGAAGGTAAGGAAGACAGATGCAAATTGATTCTTCTCTGTGAGCTTTGTTTAGACAAGCTGCAAAACCAATGGCTCTCCGTCTTCAGCAGTGGTCTTTGCTGCGCCGTGAGCCTCTTTTGCTGCTGTGCCACATGTGACACCAAACACAATTACCCTTTCAGCTGGGCTTTACATTTTCTGATCTTCTAACAACTGGGTGTCAGATGTCTCAGCGTATAACCACCCACTCACAACAAGATTGTATATTAGATTCTTTGTTATCTACTTTTATGAAAAATTTCTGAAAGCTAAAGGAAAGAAATTAACTCTGCCAAATCTGTAATCAAGTTTTTCGTCCCTATGTAATTGTTAATAATATTTCCATGATTGTACAGCAATCTCTGCAAAGGACAAAACCATTTACATTATCCTGAGAGGAGGACACAAAGTAGCAAAACATACTTTGGATTCTTGGGACCATATAGTCATATTTGTTCTAGACTAAATATTATAATAGTATCTAATAGTAAGCTGTAAAATATCTATAAGAATACATCTTTCTGAAATAAAGATAATTGTAAACACAAACCAGGAATGCAAAACCAGATATAACCATTTTAGTTAAATTTCTCAGATTTTAATGATCTCATGACTGTTTTCCTCTAACTGGTATTTTATTATTGACAGTCTTGCATTCATATTTACTAGAAATGCACAGGCTGCTCATAAGAGAGATGATGTCTATCTTTTTGATAATTAATCCATCGTCCATGAGAGCAGTTGGCACAATTAGATACTCAAAAGGTACTTGGTTACACTTCCATAAAATAAATCAGAGATGCTTGGTCATCATGCGGCGCGACATGAGCTCACACTCATATGCATCTCTGCACAAAGCTTGTGTGCAGGCCCGGGCCGGTGACTGGTCCCAAGTGCCAGGGTTCACGCCAGGCCCCGGTCGGGTCCCTTGAGTAGGCTGTGTCCTGGGCACCATGAGGCAGGAGGGTCCTGCCTGGCATTGCAGTGCTGACAAAGCACAGAGGGGTAGGAGCTCCACCCCACCGCCAGGATGTGGAGATGAAAGAGGAGGTTCTTTTCTCTGCTCAAGTACTGTCTTCTCAAAGGGGCAGTCATTGACTACCTGTGTCAAAGAGCGGCCCCAATCTCGATCCAATTGTCTTGCTATAGCTTTCTTTATTGCACTTGCTGCTGTTATAGATGTATTTATATGTTCATTTATATGGTGATGGGTTGGCAGCCCAGCAGAGAGGGCTAAAGGCAAGGCAGCAGCGGCCATGTCAGAGCACTACCAGTAGGAACTAGACACCTAAAAAGTAGGCAACTTTCACATCCAGAAGCGTGTGAAATAGCTGGAAAAGGCAGTTGAGGGCAAAGAGCCACGACTGGTGCTGATGCTGTCTTCTACATCTGGTGGCCTCAACCTTTATGTCCTGTACAAGCCTGTGAACTGCCTTTTCACTTCAAATAAAGCTCGGGACTTTTTTCTATCCTTCCTGGAAAAGCCCGGGGACACAGAAGGTGACTTACAGTTCTGGCCTAGAGAAGGAAAAGCAGCACCGGCACCCCTCCTGTCTAAAGTGACAGGCTGTCTACAACTCCTCTTGCAACAGGAAGCACTACAACAAGGTCCAGAAAATTTCTGATGACCTGATGCAGGCCAGTACTTAGAACCACCCGGCCCTGAAACCTGTGGCTGCAAAGAGCTTTTATTATCTTACTCAGGTCTATGGGTTTCTGGACAAGCTGGCTGTGGTGCACAGCTCCTTGCATGCTGGGCTCTGGGCAGCCACGTTCAGCCTGATGCAGAGCACACATCACACTGCTGAACCTCCAGCTACTTAGTCACTACACTACAGCTTGTACAATCTGCTGAGAAGCTGAAGTCCAAGTCCATGTCCTCCAGGCAGGCCAACAACAATGAGTGGGCTCCATGCCTCTGCTTCACAGGAGGCATCGAAGCCATCCAGCTGGTGTGCTCAGATACCAAGAGAACATTGACCAACGCCCACCACAAGGACGTTCAGGCTGAAGTTTCCCCAACCCTCCCTCAAGCCCTCTCTCATGCCCTACTTCCTTCTGACCGAAGCTGTTAGGACAGGAAACCCAGCCCAGTTCAACCAGGTCCTAGGGCAGTTGGGGAGAAGTATCAAGGAGATGGGACCTACACCCCAATCATGCCACAGCAGCACGTGATAAAGACCGGCATGCACAGGGTCAGACTCTGCTATTCCCAGATCTCCCTGGCTGACATGGAACAGAAGCTGCAGCTGGATAATCTTGAGGATGCAGAGTTCATTGTTCATTGTTGCCACAGAGACAGCTGCTATTGAGGTCGGCATCAAAAGCAAGAGGGCTGTGTGCAGTCCAAGGAGATAACTGGCATCTACTGTAACCGAGAACCCTAGCCAGCCTTCCACCAGCACATCTCCTTCTGCCTAAACATCCACAACGTGCCTGTCAAGGAGTTGGAGTCTGCAGAGGACAGCGTGTGCCAGAGCAGCAAGTCTTGGAGTTTGCCAAGGAGATGGCTGAAGACAATGACAGCTTTCTGTGAGCCAGGAAGGGGTGGGACCACTGGAGGCTGCTTTTTATTGACTGACCAGTGGGGGGTGGGGAGTCCCTTGTCCAGGGAGCTGCCTTCTCCTCCCATACATGGCTCATAGACTGCATATGTTCAAGGGGTGAGGGTGCAGGGAGCCAGCTACCCCCACCCTCCTTCCAGAGGCTCTCCTCTGCCAGCTACTCAGCATGTGGTGGGCAGGTGGGCAGGCAGCACCCTCCCAGCACAGGGTCCTGGCTAGTGGTATGGGAAAGAAACACCCAGTATGGTTCTCTAGGGGAGTGGGGGACTGGAATTAGGACATGTGTTGCGTTGTATGTTTGTTGAAGCCAAAATTATGATTTTTAAATGGTAAAATGTGCTCTAAAAATATAGTTAAGTACATAAAGCAGAAATTGTTGAGAATGGAGATTAAGGTATATTTTAAATAAAAATAATAGCTGCAATGTTTGGAGTAGTCTTGATGTGAGGCTGCCCCACCTACCTTATATCTTTCCAAAGATATACACATGATAAGTTGGTTGTAACGAAGACCATGTTAATGAAGAGGATAGACAGACTTCTAAAATGCCTTTTACTTTAAAATGTTCATGCAAACATAATTTATTTAACACAATTAGTGTAGGAAGGCAAAGGGTTCATAGGTTTTATCCTGCATCTGTTCACTTCTAGTTATCCTACCATTGTCAGTTGCAATAGTTTCATAATGGGCCACTCTGTTGTTCTTGAAGACACCAAGTTCTGTTTGGCTCAGGACATTTGCATTAACTGTTCCCTCCCTTGGAATGCTCCTTCCTCTGTACTTGCATGGCTTACTTCATCACTCTATCAGTTCTCTGCTCATGTATTATCTTCTGAAAGGGACAGTCATTGACTTCTTGTGTCAAAGAGCTACCCCAGTCTTGATCCGTTTGTCTTGCTATAGCTTTCTTCATTGCTCTTGCTGCCATTATAGACATATTTATATGTTCATTTGTTTATTTTTAATCTCCCTCCATTATAATGTAAGCTCCATGAGAGCTTTACTTTATTCACAGCTGACTCCCCAGTGCCTAGATCAGGATCTGGTGCTTAGCAGCAATCAATGAGTATATTCATAAATATATTAATCAATTGGTTATCTTTATCTAAAAATATTACTATGCTTTTTATTAAGGATAAAGTATCTGGGGCTTCATTTAGTACAGTGGAAACACAACCCTAAAGACATGCTACTTGATTCTGGCTTCCTCAATATATATTTTGGGAATATTTTGCAGAAATGTTCATCAGGACTTGTTACTGTTATGAAGTTGCCTAGGAAAGAAGTTACAGTTAAGTTTACTACATTAACATGACTCAGAAGCATTAAGGTGTGGAGACCCATATTTCCAAAACTCACTGGCTACATAATTAAATTTTTCTTAGAAATTTTAGGCAACTTAGAGAGCTTATTAGTGGGAAAAAAGAACATCTGGTGGCCGTGTTCCTGCTGCTAGGTGACAGTACTATATTTAGTACTTGTCATGTGTTAACTTATTTAATCCACAGAAGTTTAAGGTTCCTTTCTGCTGGTCTTAATAGAAACATTTTTAAATGAAGCTCAGAGAAGTTTATAACTTTGCCCAAGGTCACACAGCTTGTAAATAACTGATTCAAATTCAAGTCAACTCAAATGCCCTCATTCTTCACCCCGTTAAGAGAGTATCTCATTCTCTTTTCATATGAACTCTTCTCTGCATAACTAGATCTTAAGTGTTTCTGTGGCTTTGACCATGTTTTGCACACTGGGTGGCAAATAATAGATAATTGGTGATAAATTTATTGATTAGCCTTTTCAGGGATTGCCAAGCAAATTAATATCTAGGAAGCACCTCATTTTAGAGGGAAATCATCGTTATAAGCTAAAGGAGGAAAAAGAATACGGTGCATTCTTTCGAATGGCCTAAAAGTATGAGGACATTTTTTAGGAAATTTTTATTTTATGAAGATCTATGTAGTAAGGTTTACCTGCTAGGACAACAAAGCAAGTAGTGAGTGAAGAATTCACAGGTGTTTCTGAGCAGTAATAGTTCTATGTTCTCATTTTAGGTCAGGGTAATTTCACACATTTGTTCTCTCTGAGGGAAGGGATCTATTTAGAAGATTTGCAAATGTTTCCTTGGAAAACTCTTCAGTTTAGTATTGGTCAGGGCTGTAATTTCACAAAATGTCCAGGGAGCAACTGACAAAGGATCACAGAAACATCTTCTGAATGCAAAATCTAAAAAATGAGTGATACCAAGTGGAAAGGAAGGAAAACTTATATATAAAAAATAAAGTAGGCATTATCACTCCCTAAAGTAATGTGTGTGTGTGTGTGTGTGTGTATCCAATACCAGAGACTTTTAATTTATAACTTTTTCTCTCCCTGTTTTATATATGTAGATCAAAGAGATAAATCAAAATTGCTTTTAAAGTATACAAAATTTTAACCTCTTTATTTTAGAAAAATCAAGTTTTCTATTTTCTGTCAGCATAGCCATCCTCAATTTTCAAAGACTTTTTTTTTAATGAATATTGTATTTGTTTCTAGGGTTTTCATAATTGGGGGGCTTAAAACAACAGAAATTCTGTTTTCTCACACTTCTGGACACTAGAAATCTGAAATCAAGGTGTGGACAGGGCCATGCACTCTCCAAAGTCTCTAGAGAAGAATCTTTCCTTTCATCTTAGTTTCTGGTGGTGACCAGCAATCCTTGGCTGCATCACTCACTCTCTATCTCTGTCCTCACTGGTGATGTAGAGCTATGCACCCCCATAAAACCATGTTCTTAAACTTAATACATTCCTATGGGTGTGAACCCATGTAAGTAGGATCTTTTGATGAGGTTACTTAAGTCAAAGTGTGGCTCAGCTTAATCAGGATGTGTTTTTTCCTATTACTGGAATCCTTCATAGGCAGAATGAAATTCAGAGAAGTAGAGAGAAAGCCACAGCAGACTTTCAGCCAGAAGCTGAAAGTTAGGAAAACCCAAAAGATAAGGGAGATGTCACAAGATGCTGCCATGTGCCTTGCCATGTGACAGAGGAGCCCAGGACCGAGGATTGCCAGCAGCCAGCCACAAGACACCAATCTTCAGGGAGAAAACATTGTCTCGATGGTGCCTTGGTGTGGATTTCTCCTAGCCTCCAAGCTGTGAGCCAATAAATTCCCATTGTTTAAGCAAATCCATCACGCATTATTTGCTTTAGTGAGGAGGAAACTAAAACACAGTCTTCTTCTGTGTTTCACTGTTGTATAATAAAGACATCCTATCCCAGTAGGACTTCATTTTAACTAAGTACAACTGCAAACAACCTAATTCCAAAGGTCACATTCTGAGATTTCAGGTGGACAGGAATTATCAAGCGACATTATTTAACCCAATATAAGTATTTTGCACAAGTTTACACTGATGAAGAAAGAGAGAGAGAGAGAGAGAGAGAGAGAACTGCAAATAAAGCACCTTCCCACCTCTTTGCTACTACCAGCCAGTCACTTACTTGATGTAACTAAGGAAGGTGGCAGAAGATGCTTGTACACTATTTGGAGTAAATGTAGAGAGATGCTCTGTATTAGGTAGGAGGACATAAAAAGGGGGAAAGAAAAGCAAGTTAATATTTGGTTAAGGAAATGAGGGTAGGGAGAGATGAGATGAACTGCTCTAATTCTGACCCATTTTCAAATAATTGAGCCCAGGAGCAGCAACATAATTTGCAAGGCCCAGTGCAAAATGAAATTGCAAGGGCCTCTTATTCAAAATTATTAAGAATTTCAAAATAGCAACAGGAGGGCATTAAATCAAGCCTAAGCACAGGATACTGTACAAATGCACAGGTGGCAAGCCATGAAGCCTGCCCTGATTGAGACCCGGGCTCACAACTTCTTTGCAAATTCAGGGACTGACTTACACGTTAGATTATGTCCATTGTCCTCTACAGCTTTTTGGATTCTAGATCATGACTATATTATACCTTATGTTATCAGAGGAAAGTATTGTGATGTTCACTTGTTATAGCAGAATTTTATGAACTTCTTTCTCTAAAAGTGAATTATTACTCACCAAAAATATCTTCTAGTATTCGTAACATCTTTGCCATAGAGGAGAAAAATACTGATCTCATAAATGTATTTCGTTGATTATTTTTACCACATATTTCTAAAGAAATACTCAACTAATCTCAACCAGAAAAAAAATCTGCATAAGGCCTTTGAGGGGGAGAAGCAATTGCAGCTATTATGTAGTTTCAATCTTAAAGTTTAGAAGTGGATAATTACAGTTCTATGGCTTGCATTTTTCCATTTTAGCCCTTTAAAGTTCACTGAAAGATGCAAATTATGCCATCAAGCCAATTGAGTTCTTTAGATTTTCGTGATATAATAATTAAGCAAGAAGGTTTTCCTTCCAAATTGTATAGATTTTAGCACAATTTTCCTTTTCTTGAAATGTCACAATTTGAATTTCTTAGTGGCATGTGTTGCAATGTGACAGGAATACACAGGGGCATGAAACACCAAGAAAGAGTGAGTATAAAAAATGAAAAAAAAAAAAATAAAAGGAGAAAAGGAGAAGAAAGGAAGAAAGGTGAGTTACTACACTGTTATTCCAAGAAATAATTTTATTTCATATATTATGGAATTTCAAAACTCAAAATCAAGTGATTATAATGATGATTTGGAAGAAATAAATAGGAAAGAACCTACTTTTTCCGTTAAGAGGGAAGTCTGCACAAGCTGGGATCAGGCTGGAGGATTTCTCATAACACTACCATTAGGACTGAGGTCCACTCAGGAAGACCCATTATTCCATGATGCCCACCGTAGGTTCAGACTTATTGCAAATACCATTATTTATCCACCCAATATCAAGCCTTCCCTTCTTCCTCAGTACAAAGCTCTGATTTTATCCTGAGGAAGCAGGGTGTAGAATTCCAACACTAAATTCTCCACTGCACCTCGCTGCACACATTCCGTTGGGTGGAATGTGGTGCGGTCCCAAACATTAAGTTACGAGCAAAAATATTCACTAAGGCAGCATTCATTTCCTAAGCGTCATATTTGGCAGGTCCATTTCCTATAAGTTCTCTCTGAGACATTTTTGCTTGTTTTTTTAATTCACCTGGAAACGCTGTCCTTCCTTATCTTCCAAAACAAAATTCTGATTTTTTTTTTTCCTTAACCTTTTAACAACTTCTTTCAAGTCTCTACTGTCACTGCTTTAGTTAATAGCTCAGTCATCTCTAATCTGGGCATTCCAACAACCTCTTAACCTTCCAGCCTCCAATTCAAATGTAGCTCTTCAGTTTGTCACGGATCAAATGACCATATTTTCTCTAAGGGCTTTTACCTAGAGAAGTTTAAAGCTGAGGAGTTGAGGCAGATAGATAGAGATGAACTACTATTCCTATGCTTGTATTATTCCTAAGGTGATATAGACAAGGGAATTCAGGAACAGTGGGGTGCACTATAAAAAACATAGCTATTAAGTGCTATGGGAAGATGGGGGGAAGAGTGACTCTTGGAGACTACCAAGAGGTAGTCTAAGGAGATAGCTTTTTTTGGTAATCAATTTCTTGACACTTGACTTCTATATACTCCTTTTTCTAAAACTGCCTGCCTGAGAGTTTCTTATCCCAACATCACTGTCAACTGATCCCTACATGACCTTTTTTCTTGTGTGCATTTATGCTTTTAGAAAACGTACTTAAAATTCATTGTGAATTCATTAGCATTGAACGCACGGCCAACACTATAATTCATGCCTGCACAAAGCTTATCTAACACGTGTCCTTTCTCCATAAAGCACATGACAGCCTTTTTCTGCTTAGAAACACTATGCACTACTTCAACGTTATGTTTGGGAGCCATTCTAAAACAATGAAATCACCCACAAAAAGCACAAAATTGTGAAAAACATGGCACGAAGTATACTGGGAAAAGAACATTTATCTTTAATATGAGAGTTAAGCAAGAAGAGAGAGTGTTGCCTTGTTTGACCTCAGCTGTCAGGCCATGCAAATTTTTTGCTGCTGTGCACATGTCTGTGAGTGACCTTGAAAGTTCCATGATTATCGATGAGTTTCAATTGATTATACAAAAATACGTGTATGAATGTGTGCGTATGTGGTGTGGCATGGAATTAAAAGTGACATCTTTTAACCCATGTTGGGAAGTTCAGAATTTAGGGAGAGGCAGGAGAAATGGCAACTTTTATTTAATGACTTCACCTTATACATAGGTGGAACATCACCAACGAATGCATTGCTGCACTGACTGTCTCTCATGAGTACAAGATAGTCTATTGAAAGGAACGATGAAGCTGTGGTGCTTTATTTTATCCAGATGACAAACCAATAGCAAGGCTGATTTATCTATTTATCCATGAACCCATCCTTCCATTTCTCAGCTTTGTCTCCATGGAACTATGTCAGAATTCAGAAGGGCAATGATTTCCATGAGAATATGAATTTATAAATTTATTTGAATTCAAAGAACAAAGACAGACATTTTTTATAGAAAAGCCTAACTGATTTGACAGTAAGACTACCTTTGCCCATTAGGTTATATGGTAGACATTTTCCATAAATTGATGAGCTGAATCTATAACTCCACAGTTTTGACAAAAAATATTTACAATATACAATATAAAAGCACTTTATAAAAGTCACTGTGATGTCAAAGATGCATTAAAACCAACAATATTTAAATCTTCTTAAACCTTTTTGTTTAACAATGTACTTGTAAGTGAAAGAGTATAAGAATCAGTAAATGTCATTGAATAAACCTTGGTCAAATCTATTCTTTATACTTTCTGGAATCTGAAAAGAAGAAAGACTCTGTGTGACAGCTGCAGAGATCTATTGCTTAGGTCTCTATCCAGCAGAAAACCTGCTGTGAGAAGTGTAGTTAGCAGACAGCTGCAGCTGCCACACCTCAGATGCTCTGTGATGTTCACACTGAGGGCCAGCTCCCCTGGTCTGCTCACAGCCAGTGACTGGGCATGGCAAGGGGACTCGAGCCAGGCCACTCCTGCCAACATGGGACTCTTCTAACAGGTTATCATTCCCTGGGGCTCCCTCTGGCTGGACTTTCTGAGAGCTGGGTTGCCTGCAGAGACTGCAAAACCAGTTTCAGAAGGCACAGTCCATCCTCTGCTTACAGACACTGCTCGCTGGGCTCCCCATCTCACTAGTTCTCAGGCCACCTCCTTGGATGTGGAGCACCTCAGCAGCCGGACTCTCTTAGGCCCTAGGTGCAACTCAGTGCTTGATACCGCAGAACAGAATTGTGTATGGCTGTCACCTGACCCCCTGCCCTGGGGCCTGTGTATAACCTGGCTGCCCTGTACTCATCTTCTGCCTGCTGTATTGGTTGTCAGTCCTGATAAAAAGGTAAGATTGTCTGCAGTAGCAGAAATCATTCTACTTTTCAGTGCCTGAGAAGTCTGTATGTTGGACCACTTCTTGTATTTAAATTAAAATTATTATTATTATTTTTTTTGTATGGGCAGGCACGGGGAATCAAACCTGGCTCTCTGGCACAGCCAACAAGAACTCTGTCACTGAGCCACCGCCCACCCCCATTACTTGTATTTAGAATGGTTCCAAATGGAACCATGAAATCTCCTTTTGCAGTCATACTTAAAACCTTCATATCGATCAACATGGCAAATATAAGACATCCCCTGAAAAATGCTTTCCCAGCGATTCAGTGAGTAAAGGGACAGATCCCACTTGCTTAGAAATCTGGAGGATGGTAGAATGGAGAAGGGCTCCACAAATGTTGAATTGAAGAAAAATAATATATCAGGTAGGAAACTGCCATCTCAGATTGCCAACCCCTCACAAGGTCCAACACAGTTTGAGAGACATGGACAGGCAGCGGCCTGGCACCTTCCCAGCATGGAGTGGCAATAGAGCCACTCAGCAGAGAGTCAGAACCCCATGCATATACAGCAGCAAGACACACAAGCTGCTGAGGCATGCTGCATGCAAAGGGGCCCTGAGTGTATATGAAAGTTTCACTGCTACCATCATACTCAATCCTGAAAGGCTGAAAGCTTTTCCTCCAAGATCTGGAATAAGACAAGGATGTCTATTGTCACCACTGTTATTCAATATTGTACTGGAAGTTCTAGCCAGAGCAGTCAGGCAAAAAATAAAAAAGAAAGAAACATTATCCAGATTGGAAGGGAAGAAGTAAGACTTTCCCTATTTGCAAATGACAAGATTCTATCTATAGAAAGTCTTGAAAAACAAAGCTCCTGGAGGTAATAAATTCACCAATGTGTGAGGTATAAGATCAACACTCAAAAATCAGTAATATTTCTATAACTAGTAATAAGTAATCTGAGGAAGAAATCAAGAAAAAATTCCATTCACGACAGCAACTAAAAGAATAAATTATTTAGAAATAAATTTAACTAAGGATGTAAAACACTATACACAGAAAACTACCAAACATTGCTAAAAGAAATCAAAGAAGATCTAAATAAATGGAAGGACATTCCATGTTCATGGAGTAGAAAGCTAGATATTGTTAATATGTCAGTTCTAACTAAAATGATTTATAGATTCAAAACAACCCCAATCAAAATTATAACAGCCTACTTTGCAGATATGGGGAATCCAATTATCAAATTTATTTCAAAGGATAAGGGGCTTTTAATAGGCAAAACCTCTTGAAAAGGATGAAGTTGGAGGACTCACACTACCTGGCTTTAAAACATATTACAAAGCTACAGTGGTGAAAACAGCATGGTACTTGCACAACGATAGATATATTAACCAATGGAATTGAATTGAGTTCACAAATGGACCCTCAAATCTATGGCCAACTGATTTTTTTTTTTTATTAATTAAAAAAAATTAACTAAAACAACATTAGAAATCAATCCATTCTACATATGCAATCAGTAATTCTTAATATCATCACATAGGTGTATGGTCATCATTTCTCAGTACATATGCATCGATTTAGAGAAAGAAATAGCACGACAACAGAAAAAGAAATAAAGTGATAACACAGAGAAAACACAAATAAAAATAAAAAGTACAAAAATATATAAGAGAAAGAAAAAAAAAAACAAAAAAAAACTATAGATCAGATGCAATTTCATTCAGCGTTCCAACATAATTACATTACAGTTAGGCAGTATTGTGCTGACCATTTTTTTTTTTTTTTAGACATCATACCATTCTACATATGCAATCAGTAATTCTTAACATCATCACATAGATGCATGACCATCGTTTCTTAGTACATTTGCATCGGTTTAGAAGAACTAGCAGTATAACAGAAAAAAATATAGAATATTAATATAGAGAAAAAAAATAAAAGTAATAATAATAAGAACAAAACAAACAAAACAAAACAAAACAAGAACCTATCGCTCGGATGCAGCTTCGTTCAGTATTTTAACATGATTACTTTACAATTAGGTATTATTGTGCTGTCCATTTTTGAGTTTTTGTATCTAGTCCTATTGCACAGTCTGTATTCCATCAGTTCCAATTACCCATTATCTTACCCTGTTTCTAATTCCTGTTGAACTCTGTTACCAATGACATATTTCAAGTTTATTCTCGAGTGTCAATTCACATCATTGGGACCATACAGTATTTGTCTTTTAGTTTTTGGCTAGACTCACTCAGCATAATGTTCTCTAGGTCCATCCATGTTATTACATGCTTCATAAGTTTATCCTGCCTTAAAGCTGCATAATATTCCATCGTATGTATATACCACAGTTTGTTTAGCCACTCGTCTGTTGATGGACATTTTGACTGTTTCCATCTCTTTGCAATTGTAAATAACGCTGCTATAAACATTGGTGTGCAAATGTCTGTTTGAGTTTTTGCCCTTAATTCCTTTGAGTAGATTCCCAGCAATGGTATTGCTGGGTCGTATGGCAATTCTATATTCAGCTTTTTGAGGAACCGCCAAACTGCTTTCCACAGTGGTTGCACCATTTGGCATTCCCACCAACAGTGGATAAGTGTGCCTCTTTCACCGCATCCTCTCCAGCACTTGTCATTTTCTGTTTTGTTGATAATGGCCATTCTGGTGGGTGTGAGATGATATCTCATTGTGGTTTTGATTTGCATTTCTCTAATGGCCAGGGACATTGAGCATCTCTTCATGTGTCTTTTGGCCATTTGTATTTCCTCCTCTGAGAGGTGTCTATTCAAGTCTTTTTCCCATTTCGTAATTGGGTTGGCTATCTTTTTGTTGTTGAGTTGAACAATCTCATTATAAATTCTGGATACTAGACCTTTATCTGATATGTCGTTTCCAAATATTGATTCCCATTGTGTAGACTGTCTTTCTACTTTCTTGATGAAGTTCTTTGATGCACAAAAGTGTTTATTTTGAGGAGTTCCCATTTATTTATTTCCTTCTTCAGTGCTCTTGCTTTAGGTGTAAGGTCCATAAAACCGCCTCCAATTGTAAGATTCATAAGATATCTCCCTACATTTTCCTCTAACTGTTCTATGGTCTTAGACCTAATGTTTAGATCTTTGATCCATTTTGAGTTAACTTTTGTGTAGGGTGTGAGATATGGGTCTTCTTTCATTCTTTTGCATATGGATATCCAGTTCTCTAGGCACCATTTATTGAAGAGACTGTTCTGTCCCAGGTGAGTTGGCTTGACTGCCTTATCAAAGATCAAATGTCCATAGATGAGAGGGTCTATACCTGAGCACTCTATTTGATTCCATTGGTCGATATATCTATCTTTATGCCAATACCATGCTGTTTTGACCACTGTGGCTTCATAATATGCCTTAAAGTCAGGCAGTGCAAGACCTCCAGCTTCGTTTTTTTTCCTCAAGATATTTTTAGCAATTCGGGGCACCCTGCCCTTCCAGATAAATTTGCTTATTGGTTTTTCTATTTCTGAAAAATACGTTGTTGGGATTTTGATTGGTATTGCATTGAATCTGTAAATCAATTTAGGTAGGATTGACATCTTAACTATATTTAGTCTTCCAATCCATGAACACGGTATGCCCTTCCATCTATTTAGGTCTTCTGTGATTTCTTTTAGCAGTTTTTTGTAGTTTTCTTTATATAGGTTTTTTGTCTCTTTAGTTAAATTTATTCCTAGGTATTTTATTCTTTTAGTTGCAATTGTAAATGGGATTCGTTTCTTGATTTCCCCCTCCGCTTGTTCATTGCTAGTGTATAGAAATGCTACAGATTTTTGAATGTTGATCTTGTAACCTGCTACTTTGCTGTACTCATTTATTAGCTCTAGTAGTTTTGTTGTGGATTTTTCCGGGTTTTCGACGTATATTATCATATCGTCTGCAAACAGTGATAGTTTTACTTCTTCCTTTCCAATTTTGATGCCTTGTATTTCTTTTCTTGTCTAATTGCTCTGGCTAGAACCTCCAACACAATGTTGAATAATAGTGGTGATAGTGGACATCCTTGTCTTGTTCCTGATCTTAGGGGGAACGTTTTCAATTTTTCCCCATTAAGGATGATATTAGCTGTGGGTTTTTCATATATTCCCTCTATCATTTTAAGGAAGTTCCCTTGTATTCCTATCCTTTGAAGTGTTTTCAACAGGAAAGGATGTTGAATCTTGTCAAATGCCTTCTCTGCATCAATTGAGATGATCATGTGATTTTTCTGCTTTGATTTGTTGATATGGTGTATTACATTAATTGATTTTCTTATGTTGAACCATCCTTGCATACCTGGGATGAATCCTACTTGGTCATGATGAATAATTCTTTTAATGTGTTGTTGGATACGATTTGCTAGAATTTTATTTAGGATTTTTGCATCTATATTCATTAGAGCGATCGGCCTGTAGTTTTCTTTTCTTGTAATATCTTTGCCTGGTTTTGGTATGAGGGTAATGTTGGCGTCATAGAATGAATTAGGTAGTTTTCCCTCCACTTCGATTTTTTTGAAGAGTTTGAGGAGAGTTGGTACTAATTCTTTCTGGAATGTTTGATAGAATTCACATGTGAAGCCGTCTGGTCCTGGACTTTTCTTTTTAGGAAGCTTTTGAATGACTGCTTCAATTTCTTTACTTGTGATTGGTTTGTTGAGGTCATCTATGTCTTCTTGAGTCAAAGTTGGTTGTTCATGTCTTTCCAGGAACCCGTCCATTTCCTCTAAATTGTTGTATTTATTAGCGTAAAGTTGTTCATAGTATCCTGTTATTACCTCCTTTATTTCTGTGAGGTCAGTAGTTATGTCTCCTCTTCCATTTCTGATCTTATTTATTTGCATCCTCTCTCTTCTTCTTTTTGTCAATCTTGCTAAGGGTATGGCCAACTGATTTTTAACAAGACTGCCAAGTCTATTCAATTGGGAAAAAAAGTCTCTAACAAATGTTTTTGGGAAAACTGGATATCCATATGCAAAAGAATGAAATAGAACCTCTAACTCACACCTTATAGAAAAATTAACTCAAAATGAATCAAATACCTAAACGCAGGAATCAGGACCGTAAAATTCCTAGAAGAAAATACAGAGAAGCATTTTAAGGGTTTGTGTCAGGCAGTGGTTTCTTAGACTTCATACCCAAAGCATAAGCAACAAAAGTAAAAATAGATAAATTGGACCTCATCAAAATTAAAAACTTTGGTACATCAAAGGAGCTTGTCACAAAAGTGAAAAGACATCCTATTCAATGGAAGAAAATATTTGAAAACCACCTATGTGAGAACGATTTAACATCCAGAATATTTAAAGGAATCCAACAACTTAATAATAAAAAGAAAAAATAATTTAAAAATGGGTAAAAGATTTGAATAGACATTTTTTCAAATGGTTAAAAAGCACATGAAAAGTTGCTCAACATCACTAGCTATTAGGGAAAGGCAACTCAAAACCACAATGAGATATCATTTCACACCCACTAAAATGGCTATCAGAAAAAAAAAATCACAAATGTTGGAGAGGATGTGGAGGAGTAGAAGCACTCATTCATTGCTGGTGGCAATGTAAAATGGTGCAACCACGTAGAAGATAGTTTGATGTTTCCTTAGGAAGCTAAGTATAGAATTAGCATATGACCCAGCATTCCTGCTACTAGGAATATATCCAGAAGAACTGAAAGTAGGCACTCAAACAGATATTTGCCCTTATGGTAGTGTTATTCACAATTCCCAAAAGATGGAAGCAACACAAGCGTTCATCAGCCGATGAATGGATAACCACAATGTGGTATGTACATACAATGGAATATTATGCAGCTGTAAACGGAATGAAGTCCTGATTCATGTGACAACATGGATGAACCTTAAAGACATTATACTGAGTGAAATAAGATAGACATGAAAGGACAAATATTGTGCAATCTCACTGATGTGGACTAATTATAAGAAGCAGATTCTAGTTCATAGTTAGAATCTAGAATATACTTTCCAAGGGGATAGATTGGGCATAGAGAATTGGGAATTGGTGTTTAATTTGTACATCATTTCTATTCAAGCTGATTGGAAAGTTTTTGAAACTGATGGTGGTGCTAGCACACTATTGTGAGTGTAATAAACAGCACAGAATCATATATGTGAGGCTAAAGGGCAAAATTTTAGGTGATGTATATTACTACAATAAAATTAAAAGAATGTAGAGATGTATAATAGTGAACCCTATTGCAGATGATGGAGTATAGTTAATACGAGTATAAAAATGTTCTTTCATGAATTATAATAAAAGTACAAAACTAATACAAGTTGTTAATAATAGGGTGGCATATGGGAAAAATACACTTAATGCAAACTATGGACTATAATGAATAGTACTATTTTAATATTCTTTCATCACTTGTAACAAAGGTAGAACACAAATATGAAGTGTCAACAATAGAGGGCGTGTGGGAACACTGTATCTGTAGCACGATTTCTCTATAAACCTACAACTTCTCTAATCAGAAAATTAACAAAGAAATAATAGGTCATATCTCACAGGCCTGTGTACTGAGTGAGGCGATCCATGTAAATTGCTTCACATAGTGCCTGGAACATAGAATTTCTCAATAAATTCTGGTTACTACTGTTAAAAAAAAGTACAATTATAGGGGGTGCAAGGGTAGCTCAGTAGTAGAATTCTCACCTGCCATGCAGGATACCTGGGTTCGATTCCTGGCCCATGAACTCCCCCCCCCCCGCACCCCTCCCCAAAATTCAATAACTGGTGCTGCAATAATGGGATAGTCACATGAAAAAAGAATGAAATGTGACACCTACCATACAGCCTACAAAAAGAGATACAATTATTAAAAAGTGCTATCATCAATTGTAACAAATGTTCACACCAACGCAAAAGTTGGTAGTAAGGTGGTGTATGGGAATTCTGAATTTTATGCATGATCGCTCTATAAACCCACAGCTTCTCTAATAAAAAAATAAATAAAACAAAGCAAAACAATTCCTTATGCTTCTACTTCTCTTTTCATAGGTTCAAGTCTGCATTACAGCCTGAAGACTTTCTATGCCTACTTCTGTTCCTCTCCCCCTTATCCTTTATAGGTATAGCTTCTATATATCTTTGGCAATTCTAATTTCATCTTGGAGTCTGCCTCCCTGAGCACCCAAACTATTACACTCTATCCTTTTCCAATTCTTTGCTTTCAAAATATTGAGACAGGAATTGAATGATCTACACCTGGATAATTAAAAGTAAATGTTATTAATAAATCCAAAAGTAGGCTAAATGGAAAAAGAGTTATCTCATTCTTCCTGTTTGTGATTAGTTCAGAACTCAGGCCTAAGCCAATCATTGACCACAATCAACCGGCCATAGGGATTGGCTCAATGATGGGCATACATTCCGTCTCGGACAAATGAGATACAGGAGAAATTCATGGGGTATTTTGGGGAGGAATTGTCCTATAGTTAGAAAGAGATAGTCTTTGGAAGAGACAGCCTCTCACTTTCTCTGGGCTTTGTATGTGGATATGAAACTAAAGGCAACCAAATCCTTTTCCTACTGTGGGGAGAGTGAGAAAAGGAAAGTAGGCCACCTCACAAGGTACTCACAGAGAAGGGAATGAGGAGAATGAGATGGAGTGACTGAATGAAGCTGCTCCGTGTGCCCACCCTACCTCTAGGCTTCCTAGTTAAGCGAGGATATGTTTCCTCCTTGTTTAAAACTCCTGAAGTGAGGATCCTCTAATCCATAGCAAAAGGCATCCAACTTTCATCAGTGTTGCCCTTCCATTCCAACACTTACATTGGAACCCAATCTAGGCCAGCTGTCTCCCTCAGGGCGTCCCTCCTAACTCAGCTGCTCTCCTGGAACTGGCATGCTGTTATTTCTCCAGACCTCTGCCTCTGCCTGAAGCCTCCTGCTTCTAATACCTCCTCAGTCAAATGGGGCCGTTCGGATGTGGATACCAGCCCGAATCGAGGTTAGCTGATGATCTCTGTTGGATTTCTACGCTGGGTTAATTTTTTCAGTCACTTCTCTGTCTCTAGGCTCCACAATTTCCCCAGGAGTCAATGCTTTTGAGTCTTGGTGGGCGGTTAAGATTTCAGAGATAAAAGCCAGGAGAGACACATAAAATAATTAATATTTTATTCCACCAATTAAATAATTTTTACAAATATATGTATGTGTATTAGTGCATATTTAGGCACATAAATATATATATCTATATTCGTATCTCTATACACACTTGAAACCTTTCTTACTATGATATACCCAGTATACTGGGTACCAATCTGAATTGAGAACAGCAAAAGATAGGGCTGCTTTAGGGTTTGCTGCCTCATGAGCGAATACTGTTTTTAAAATTTTTTAATGTATCTCCCTACATATATGTGTATCTCTATATACATACACACACACAGAAGCAGATATGTGATACACGTATCTTAGGGAATTTTGTTCATGATATTTCGTTTTGTTTTTTCTTGTTTAGGTGCATGGACCAGGAATCAAACCCGGGTTTCTCGCATGGCAGGCGAGAATTCTATCACTGAACTACCTATGCACCATGAGCTAATATTTTAATTGCTGGAATTTGGGGACAGTCTAGGAAGTCACCAGAACAGTTTCCAGCAGGGTGATTGGAGATCACTGGTAGCAGCCATTTGCCATTTTATTATTTTTATTAATTTATTTTATTTTTGTGTTGTTTTGTATCAGGGTGTTTAAATATTATAATGCCCATTATAGCTGTATCAGTGCAAATCATCCTTAATATTAACACAGGTTAAGAAAAAAATAAAATTAAAAAATATCAGTACAGATTAAGACAATTTGCATCCTGGCTTCTCAAATTTTTAGCCATCCCATGATGTCCTTGTTTATACTTTCACCTCCCTTTCTTTCCTGTCCTTCTGCTATTCCTAGCTTGTGTGGACAACCACATTTTAATGCAAAGTGATTCTAAAGATTTTAGATTCTCAGATTGCTCACATTAATTACTTAAGAGAAATAAAAAAAAAGTAATTGAAAAGGTAGGATCCAATTTATAATATGCAAATGAATTACAATTGCCTTTGAAAAAAATAGAATATTTTCAATCTATGGAAAGTGACAGAAAATATAAGCAACAATTGTTTATAACCAGTACTTAGATTTATCAGATGTAATATATTGTACTTTTGTCCCTTCCCTAAGTATTTAAATTTGATATGCTAAGAGAAATACAAAATTTTATATTGCGAAAAAAAAAAAAAATTCTGCCCACTGGGAGCACTTCCCCTCACCATTGTCCTTCAAGGACATCCCAGAAAGGGGTTGTAATGCTGTAGCTGTCCACTTTCGGGTAGTACCTGCATATCGTGCTGAACCATCTGTAAACCAGGCCGGAGATTTCTAAAAAAAAAAAAAAAAAAAAAATATTATAATCTTAAAATCAGTAATCATAACGCTTCATGTAGGAAGAGAAAATATTTTACGCAAAATTATCAAATGCCTCTTTTAACCAGGTATGATTAACTATTTAAATTGAAACTTCTGGGATAATCTCATCAAAGTGAGGAAGCATCGTTCTTCTGGTCTTACCAAAAGATTACCCAATCATGTTTTAGAATAAAAAGTACGAACTCTTCGATTTCCAGTACTTACATTAAGAGATATATAAATAGGAACAGTGGAAGTTCAGTGTTTCCCCTTTTGAAAGTATGTATCGTAGCCTTAAAGAATCACATAGTTTAAAGTGGTAGCAAACACATAAAAGAGTGTCCAATTTTAAAGGATCTCATTGCTAATAACTTTATGAACATGAATGCAAATGTATTTGAAACCTGATAGAACCGTTATACAGGAAGAGAAGAAAGACAACAGGATGAAGGTAGTTGCCTCTTGCTCCAATGATTTTTTTTTGCATGGACAGGCACCGGGAATCGAACCTGGGTCTCCTAGTGGCAGGTGAGAACTCTGCCACTGAGTCACCATGGCCCACCCTCCAATGATTTTTAACCCATATGTCTTTGCACTAATTACTTTCCATATATAAATATACACACGTGTATGTACCTTATGTATATTTGTATATATACACCCACCTATACATATATATACACATATATTTACTCATACATATATGCTCTTGTATGTAAGCATGAACTTATATATGTATATATATGTATATATACATGAGACACATGAAGAAATATGTTAGGTATTTTGGGAAACAGTTTTCATATATACACATACATATCTATGTAAAGCAATATATACATACATACAAATATATATATATAAACACATATGCATAACATTCTAAACATTTCTTACATGATAGGCCTTAGGAAATAGGACAATTCATTTTTCTTATTTCAGGGTACACTTTTGCAGGGATTGGGTGTTTTAAGTATTTGGGAAGTAACAAATAGTAGCTGATACAGAAATTTAATATATATATGTCAAAATAAATAGGCAGATTCAGCTGTGTGTGATTTATTCTTATACTTCCCAGCAATGCAGATCCGGCAGATTAATACCCCCTTTCCACAGATGGGGAAATTGGGGCCTAGGGTACTTAACAAGCTCAGAATTGTAAATGCTAAATGCATCTTTTTTTTTATTTACAGTACATTCAGGATTTAATTCTAGCTCTAACTATAAGAGTTTTTCCAAAGCCATTATTAAACACACAGGGGCATTATTTCTGTTCATAAGCTAGATGTCAGAATCGGGTTGCTAGAAAGAATCTATTTCCAGATAACCTCCATTTCTCTCGGAACTTAGGCCATTCATACTTCACTTTGCTGTAATCTTATAGCTGGGGGTTTGGGAAGTTTTCTTA
The DNA here is from genome assembly GCF_023851605.1 of Tamandua tetradactyla. Classification (NCBI taxonomy): domain Eukaryota; kingdom Metazoa; phylum Chordata; class Mammalia; order Pilosa; family Myrmecophagidae; genus Tamandua; species Tamandua tetradactyla. The sequence goes on from NC_135337.1 coordinate 24,493,877, forward strand.
ATCGGTATAATATCTATGACTTTATCAGTAACAATAGTTGCATATTTCTATTTCAGATTATGTAGCAATGAAATTAATTTTTTCATTTAGAAAGAAGCCTATGCTATAAGGTAGGTTTCACTGGGAAAGCAGTTACAGCATCCTAAAATGAAATCCTCTTTTCAAATTTTTTATGATTAACTTGTGCCCTTTAGAATGCACACACCTTTAAATGCATTATTTTAGGCAGTGTTATATTCATTAGTTTCTATTATAGGTCTTTTTATGGAACATGTAAAAAGAAGTTAAGTTATTTTCCTAAGGTCACAGAACCATAAGCGGGACAACCAAAATATGAACTAAAGTCAGACTCTAAATCTCAAGTAAAGGATTTTATAGACATCATTTAACATATGCTTGCAAACAATGCCTTCCCAAAAATGACATAATATTGCTATTCAAACTGTAGTGTTTAAACCGGTAGCACTGACACCTTGCTAGAAATGCAGAGCCCCAGCTCACACCCCAGATCTACTAAAGTAGAATCCGCATGTTAACAAGAGGCCCAGGAAATTCAGATACACACTAAAGTTCGCTAAGCAGTGGAACAGGGAACAGGGACACTGGAAACAGACCTGGGCATCCCTGCCTCATTATTTTCCTATTTGGTCATCTTGGGAAAGTTACTTACTTTTCTGAAGTCCCAGCTTCCTCATAAATGATAGAGACGATGGTTCCCCTGCTCCTGGATTGGTAGAAAGTTAAATGAGAAAATGCGAGGAAATCACTTACAACCAAGCCTGGCTGACACATAAAAGGAACTCAATAATTGATAGACATTATTAACTATCTCTTAAAATAGAACTCAATTTAGGCTTCTGTTAGTTTTAGATTACCTGTAAAGGATATGCTTCTTTTAAAAATTAATCATGTGGTGGGACAATATATTGAAAAACCCATCAAAATATTTCCCTCTACCTAGTACCCCTCATCCTCTCTCCAACATTCATTTAGATTTTAGAGGCACTGATTACCCCAGGAGTTGATTGTACAGTAGGGAAGCAGAGAAATGTATTTGAGCTTCAGATTGACCAAGCAGTGCTTGCAGAATGAATTAGAGCCTCAATTCTATACTTTTGGATTTCAGCATCTGTATAATTTCAAAAAAAATGTGGGAAGACAAAATTATGACTAATTTTTTTATTTTTCCAGGTAAAGACATCGCAATTATTAACTATTAAAAGAGACATATTCATGGCTTTAAAAAGGATGCAATTTCAAAACAATTCATAAATAGAATGACATTTGTATGAGAAATATACATTGTCTTTAATTTTCTCATTTTACTGGGGGCCAAAGAAAACTGCCAGGCTCAAATGAGTCAGAAAATCGTGACTTGGAAATCACTGGGAGAGACGTCACAGAGTTTGTAAGGGAGTGAAATACTGAGAGATGCCTCTGCCGCAATGCAGGGATGATGTGTCAAACCCGATTCTCCAGTGATGCTAGAGAATATGAAGGGAGTCACAGAATGGAGAGTCAGTTAACCAGGAATTGTGTGCCTCTTAGTTTTTATTTTCTCATATGACAGATGTTGATCAAGATAATATTAGGGTCTGGTTCCCAATGCCATGATTCTAGAAGGTTCTAAGTAGATGTGTGGGATAATAGAAAAAAGAAAACAATTTCTCAAGGGCTTGAGCCTTAGGAACTTGGCGATCATGTTGTGGATGGAATATGTTTAAGTCATATTCTGCCTAACAGGTGACTCGAGCCCTTGTTCAATTGTAAGGAATCCATGATGAAAATCCTATTTAAACCAAAGCAAATAACCTCTTTTCAAAATAGCTGTGGAGAATGGAGAAAATGGGCATAGTACTATTAGCTTTACTATTAAAAGTATTTTTTTTTTTAGGTAATGCATATTTGTCAGAGTTTGACTTGCGATGTTTTGTAAAACAAGCTGCTTTTCAAATGAACAAAATCCCATCCTCTGTCACAGGCTGCCAGAACTCAAGGGGTGCATTGCTAGAGGGTCAAAATATAACATGATAGGAAATAATGGCAACAGATTGACTAATTACAAATCAACTATAGCTGTAGCCACTTAAATTAAAGATGCTTCTATGACATTTTCTGGTCACTGTTCTGGCTTAAGAGGCCTGGAAATTGAAAAAAATGTCTTCTCACCATAGACTAATTTCATTATTCTTTAACTTTCAAATCTTCATGAAACAGTGAAAAGAATATCGAACTTGATCTTCAGTGAAATTGAGTGTAGCAGCCCCTCATTACACCATTCACGGGAAGACAATCGTGTAGTTCTATATATTGTAAAAGAAAGGCTCACAGCTTTATCATTCAGTATATTCTTTACATCAGTGTGCTTCAGTGGACTCTCAGCATAGGAACTTCCATACTAAGTTCCTTATTTAAGTCAAATCTAATATAAAAGTTGTCTTTTCAATATAGGTGAGTGCACTAACACACCAATTTCACAGCCCTGCGCTATTTCTTAGCCTCTCAAATTATGATTGACTTTCTATGTAACTATATATTAAGGACTAGCAGCTTATTTATACTTGTATTCTCCAATCCTTGTTCCTTGGAGAGTTATTTTTATATATCTGTGCTTGGTGAGGAAGTTTAGGCGTAAGAGCAGAATATTGTTAATTATATAAATGTACAGAACGCATAGAATTCTGAATGAATAAAAACGCATGCTCTTGTTTAAATTGTGATGTGGGCATGTAATGTATTACTTTGCCTTCCCCTCAAATTCTTTTCTGCTGAGTAAAGCACCCCCTTCTTTTGGAGGTTGAGCATCCAATATGCGGTCTGAATGAGGAAAGTTTCTATCTGCCTTCGTACACAACCTCCATGCCTACTGTAATTAATGTAAAAGTACGAATGCAAGTGAGGCTAGGTTGATCATAGCACTTCATCAACTCCTAGTCACAATGATTGGCTAGGGGCAGGGATGGTTGGTTGTGTTCCATGCCAATTTTTCCCTGGTGATGTTTAACTGAGTTGAAGCTGGAAAGGAAGAACTCTTTTGCTCTTCCTGGTAGCAAATCTGGGAGGATGTGATCAAGGAGATACTAGAAGACATTTATCTAACCGTGGATTTCTCAACCTCAGCACTACTGACATTTTGTGTCAAATAATTATTTGTTGGCGGGGGAGGATTCGTGTGCAATTTTAGGTTGTTGAGCAGCATCCCTGACATCTACTCACTACATTCTGGTAGAACCCTGCTTCCCTGTGGGGCAAAACCACCCCCAGTTTTAGAACCACTCAGCCGAGGACAGCATTAGCCTCAGGTAAAGAAAGGCAATGTGGGGAAATGAGGTCAACCCATTCAAGAGAAGTAAGGAATAAAGACACAAAGAGAACCAGGCTTCTTCAGAGCAAGTTGTGCTCAGGTATATCCTTTTCCTTTTTGGTTATATAAATCGATTAATTCCCTCTTTTCAAAAATACTCTGATTTGTTCTTTTTGTCAAGTGCAATGTTGGGAATAAAAAACAAGTGGGGAAACTGGATCAAGGGTAAAAAGCAAAGAAATTAATACAGCTTAAGGCATAGATTTGACTTTTTGCTTCGGGAAAAAAAACACTCATAGAACTGTGCAAACCAAAAAGATGATAAATAAATTGATTTTGAAATAGGTGGTGTGATGGTTAGGTTCATGTGTCAACTTGGCCATATGGTGCCAGTTTTCTGGTCAAGCAAGTACTGCCCTAACCATTATTGCAAGGATGTTTCAAGTACTTAAATTACCAGTAAATTGATTGCCTCTGTGACTGACTACATCTACAGTCAACTAAGGAAGAGTATCTTCAACAATGAGGGATGTTTCACTCAATCAGTTGAAGGCTTTAAAGAGAGAAATGATGATTTCAGAGTCAAATGAGAGAACTGTCACCTCTATTTCAGCCAGCCAGCTTCTTCTTGGAAATTCATGGAAAACCCTCACTGGAATTGACAGCTTGCAGCCTGCCCTACAGAATCTGGACTCGTGTATCCCCAGTTGCGTTAGATACTTTTATAAAATCTTACAATAATTACAGATAATTGCTCTTCATTCTGATTCCCTAGAGAACCCTAATGCAGATGGCAAATTGCATACACTGAAACACAGGAAGTTCCAGAGCAATACAAAAATCATTTTCAAGGTAGTCTTGGGATGAGGCAAGAGAAGGCAAAAAGACCACATTTTCATTTGTACCTTCTTAGGATTATACGCATATCAAGCAAAGGTTTCCTATTTAAAGTATGTGTATATATGTATGTGTGTGTCTGTACGTGTGCTTGTGTGTCAGTTTCTAATTCTCTAGAAAGAGAGTAAATAATGTTACTTATTGAATCAACTGCCAAGAATAAGAAAAAAAAAAAAGGAATAGTACACACTATGAATACACACTCTGTGTCTGTGAACCACAAAGTTAAAGAATGTCTCCAAACTGAATCTTAAATCTAACTCTGCTTACTCCAAAGTTTACGTGAGTCACCTTCTTTGGCAAAGTCTTTTACCCAAGTTCAGTCCCTTTTCCACACACAAGAAATAAGTTTCTTTCTTCCAAACACTTCAGCTTAAAATAAAGGGATTCATCACTAATACATCTGCTTTGAATAGCCAGTAAAGGTAAAAAAAATATTTAAAATTCTCCTTGGTAACTGGAATGAAAGGAGAGAGTAGAATTTTAAGAAAGAAGAGAGCAGTACTTCCTGGCTACAAGCAATCATCCTAGAAGAACTTAAATGTGGTCACCTATTCTCAAAATATAATAAATATCTCTCCAGTTCCCTATAATAGCTGCTGGCATGTCCCATTTATAATAATTCTTTGTCATTTTGCTGAATTTGTAGGCTTGGGGGAAAAGTAACTGAACAGCAAGAAAACTATGTTTTGGGAAACAGTTACTGAGAAAGGGCACGTGTTGAATAAAAAGTACACACAAACTTTAGGGTAGATTTTTCTTTTAAGTAAAAGTCCAAATTATTTTATTGTTGTTTAAAATAGCTTTTTTATGATGAGGCATCCAATAATACTGCTTTAATACTTCATAGCTCTAGGTAAGGTAATTAAAAAATTCAGTTGAAGAATTCTGTGCCATAAGATCCACTTCAGGTATGACAGCTTGAGGGGCTCCACAGACTTGCTCCCCAGCAAACCAGTAAAAATTATAAACCAAAAACAAACAAAATAAGGTCTTTCCAGCAAAGGACAAACCCAAACAGGGAAAATTTTAAATCAAAAAGTTTAAAAAACAACTTAAAGAAAGTTGAAAACTAACCCAGACAAACAAAGCACACACACAAACCCAACCACTTAATGTATCTGGAAATGGTCCTAAGGATATATAGCTAAGGAAGAACCATTTATTCAAGAAAATCTATTTAAACTCAGTAAGAACAATAAGATCCTGCAGTATTTGGACCAAGTGCCCCTCAAAGGAGCCAGAATTTGATTGGATTACTCTGTGAAGCAATTTATGTCCCAGGGAATTGTTGAAAACAAGAGAGAAATCAGCTAAAAATTAGAGGAGTTTAACAGTTCAGTGTGGTCAGGGGTGTGGTCAGGGAAAGAGACAGTCAAAGAGATAACTGCCAAAACCACTCTCATCCCAGGGTGACCATGAGCATACTTAAGACTGCACCCCCTGGGGAGCATCATCAGAGGCTTAATACTAGTAGGAAGGGGAAAGGAATGGACTTCACTAAATTAATACAGCCGGTCACTATATAAATAAACAAGCAAATAACAAAAACAAGTCCCAGAGACAGTTGAACAATACTCAGAGTTGCTACAATGTATTACCTAAGATATCTAAGACTCACTGTTAAACCCTATATCTGGTTACTCTCACAGGTAGTTTCTTTTGCCTAACTTTTCTTTAGTATATAGGTTATAATTCTTTCCAAAGATTTCAAAATAGCTGTTATACATATGCTCACAAAACTAAAGGAAACCATGATTTAAAAGGTAAGGGGAGGGCGGTACGATGGTGGCTTAGTGGCAGATTTCTCACCTGCCATGCCGGAGATGTGGGTTCAATTTCCGGTGCCTGCCCATGCAAAAAAAAAAAAAAAAAAAAAAAAAATATATATATATATATATATATATATATATATATATATATATATATGTAAAAATTTAAACAGCAAGGGAATAAAAAAAGTAAGGGGAGGTGTGATGACAATGTCAAATCAGATAGAGAATATCAACAAAGAAAAATAAATTTAAAAAAAGAATGAAAAGGCAATTCTGGATTTGAAAAGTTTAATAATTGAAATGAAAATTCATTAGAGAAGTTCAACATATTTGAACTGATTGAACAAAGAAATAATGCACTTGAAGACAGATTGATAAAATATTATTCAGTATGAAGGACAAAGAGGGAAAAAAAGAGTAAATAAAAATAAAAAGAGCCTCAGAGAAATGTGGGAAGCCATTAAGCTCCCCAAAATATCCTTAAGGGAAATACCAAAAGAAGAGGAGAGAAAGGAGCATCTGGAAAGCTACAAGAACCCCAGTAAGATTTACAACGGACTTCTAAGTAGAAACAATGGAGGCCAGAAAGCAGTGGGATACCATATTCAAAGTGCTCAAAGAAAAAAAAAAAAAACAAAAAATTGTTAATGATGAATCATATATCCAGCAAAGCTATAGTGAAAAAATGAAGGCTAAATAAAGACATTCCTAGGTAAAGAAAAACTAACAGAATTTCTTGCGGCAGAATCACTTTTCAAGAAATACTAAAGGAACTTCTTAGGGGCTGAGAGCAAGTGACTTTAGACATTAGTTTCCTAGGGCTTCCATAATAATGTACCACAAACTGTGTAGCTCAAAACAACAGATTAACAGTTCTGGAATCTTGAAGTCTGAAGTCAAGATGTTGGCAGGCTCATATTCCCTCTGAAGTCTCTAAGGAAAGATTCTTCCTTGTTCTTTCAGCTTCTGGCACCTCCAGATGTATATTGGGTTGTAGCAGCATAATGTATTGCTTGGTATATAACATATATAAATGTTATATATTTATCAATAACTGTACAAAGGAGGTAGGTGGGAACAAAGCTGTCTTGGTCCAAGGAAACTTGAATCCATCAGAACAAATTAAGAGAATTGTAAATGATAAACAAGAAAGTTAATATAACAAAATCTATTAAATTTATTTTCCTTCTTCCCTTAGCTTCTTTAAAAGACATAAAATTATATAAAAATAATAAATTATAACAATATATCATTGTGTTTTAAACACATATTGATGAAATATGTATAACAATACCACAAAAGGGGTTGGGGATGGAGTCATCAAAAAGTAACATTTCTATATCTCACTGAAGTTAAGTTAGTACAAATCTGAAGTTGTTCCAGATAAGATTATAAGTATACCCTGGAGCAACGACTAAGGAAATAACTCAAAATACATAGTGAAAAAAAATCATTACAGAGATTAAAATGCAACATCAGAAATATATGCTTAGTGCAGAATAAAGAAATAAAGGAGGAATAAAGGCAGAAAAGAGACATGAGACATATAGAAAATCAAAAAAACAAAATGACAGATGAAAATATCCAGCTATATTAATAATAACATCAAATGTGAATAAAAATCCAATAAAAAAGCAGAGATTGTCAGAGTAGATTAAAAAAAACAAAACAAGATCTAACTATACACTGTCAGCAGTTGGCATAATTTAGATTCAAAGATGAAATTGATGAATTGATAGAAATGACATATCATTCAAATTGAAATAACAAGAAAGCTAAAGCAGCATATTAATATCAGACAAAATGAACTTTAAAACAAAAGATGCTACTAGAAATAAAGAGGGGCATTAAGGTAAATCCATCATAATGATGCAATTTTAAACATATATGCACCTAACAACAGAACACCACATTATGTAAACCAAAAAATGGAAACATACAATTCAACAATAATAGTCAGAGACTTCAATACCTCACTTTCAATAATGGGTCAAACTCAGCAGAATATCAACAAGGAAGAAGAACATACAAACAACACTATAAACCAAGCAAGCCTAACAGATATTTACAGAACACTACACACAGCGACAGCAGAAAACACATTCTTTTATGTGTGCATGGATCACTCTTCAGGACAGACCATATGGTAGGCCATAAAAACAGCTTCAATAAATTTAAAAAGAGTGAACTCCTACAAAAATGTTCTCTGACTAAAATGAAATGAAATTAGAACTCAATAACAGAAAGAAAATTGGAAAATTCACAAACATGGAAATTAAACAATACATTTATAATAACAGATGAGTTTAAAGAAGAAATCAAAAAGAAAATTAGGAAATACTTTAAGATGAATGAAAATTAAAACACAAATTACTCAAAGTTAAAGTAGTGTTGAGAGGGAAATTTATAGTTCTATATGCTGACATTAAGAAAGAAGAAAGATAACCTAAATTTCTACTTTAAGACACTCCAAAACTAAGCCTAAAACAAACAGAAGAAAGGAAATACTAAAGAATAAAGTAGAAATTTTAAAAATGGAAATTTAAAAATGTTCACAAAATCAACCAAAACATTTGGGACTTTGAAAGATCAACTATATTGAAGAAACTTTAGTGAGAATAACCATGACAAAAAGAGAAAAGACCCAATTATTAAACTCAAGATTGAATCAGGGACAGTACTAGCAACTTTATGAAACAAAAAGTAATATAGGGAATACTATGAACAATTCTATGTTAACAAATCAGTTAGCTTAGAAGAACTGAAAAATTCCCAGAAAGACTGAAACTACTGATGCTGACTGAAGAAGAAACAAAAAACCTGAACAGAACTGCAACAAGTAAGGAGATTGAATTTGTAATTTAAAAACTTCCTATAAAGGATCATCCAAGCCAAGAAGGGTTTACTAGTGAATTTTACAAATCTTTTAAAGAGGAATTAACATCAATTCTTCAAACTCTTCCAAAAAGTTGAAGAGGAGGGAACACTTCCCAACTTATTCCACTTGGCCAGTATTATCATCGGACCAAATCCATATGAATAAAACAAGAATAGAATAGGAATGCAAAAATCCTCAGCAAACTACTAGCAAACTGAATCCAGTAACATTAAAGGAAAATTATACACCATGACCTCAAGGGATTTAATCCTAAGAATGCAAGGTTAGTTTCACATGTGAAAATCAATTAATGTAACATACACAATCAACAGAATAAAAAACAAACATCGATTTCCCCCTAAGATCAGGAACAAGACAAGGATGTCCACTATCACCACTATTATTCAACATTGTGTTGGAGGTTCTAGCCAGAGCAATTAGACAAGAAAAAGAAATACAAGGCATCAAAATTGGAAAGGAAGAAGTAAAACTATCACTGTTTGCAGACGATATGATACTATACGTCGAAAACCCGGAAAAATCCACAACAAAACTACTAGAGCTAATAAATGAGTACAGCAAAGTAGCAGGTTACAAGATCAACATTCAAAAATCTGTAGCATTTCTATACACTAGTAACGAACAAGCTGAGGGGGAAATCAAGAAACGAATCCCATTTACAATTGCAACTAAAAGAATAAAATACCTAGGAATAAATTTAACTAAAGAGACAAAAAACCTATATAAAGAAAACTACAAAAAACTGTTAAAAGAAATCACAGAAGACCTAAATAGATGGAAGGGCATACCGTGTTCATGGATTGGAAGACTAAATATAGTTAAGATGTCAATCCTACCTAAATTGATTTACAGATTCAATGCAATACCAATCAAAATCCCAACAACTTATTTTTCAGAAATAGAAAAACCAATAAGCAAATTTATCTGGAAGGGCAGGGTGCCCCGAATTGCTAAAAACATCTTGAGGAAAAAAAACGAAGCTGGAGGTCTCGCGCTGCCTGACTTTAAGGCATATTATGAAGCCACAGTGGTCAAAACAGCATGGTATTGGCATAAAGATAGATATATCGACCAATGGAATCGAATAGAGTGCTCAGATATAGACCCTCTCATCTATGGACATTTGATCTTTGATAAGGCAGTCAAGCCAACTCACCTGGGACAGAGCAGTCTCTTCAATAAATGGTGCCTAGAGAACTGGATATCCATATGCAAAAGAATGAAAGAAGACCCATCTCTCACACCCTATACAAAAGTTAACTCAAAATGGATCAAAGATCTAAACATTAGGTCTAAGACCATAAAACAGTTAGAGGAAAATGTTGGGAGATATCTTATGGATCTTACAACTGGAGGCGGTTTTATGGACCTTAAACCTAAAGCAAGAGCACTGAAGAAGGAAATAAATAAATGGGAACTCCTCAAAATTAAACACTTTTGTGCATCAAAGAACTTCATCAAGAAAGTAGAAAGACAGCCTTCACAATGGGAGACAATATTTGGAAATGATATATCAGATAAAGGTCTAGTATCCAGAATTTATAAAGAGATTGTTCATCTCAACAACAAAAAGACAGCCAACCCAATTACAAAATGGGAAAAAGACTTGAACAGACACCTCTCAGAAGAGGAAATACGGATGGCCAAGAGGCACATGAAGAGATGCTCAATGTCCCTGGCCATTAGAGAAATGCAAATCAAAACCACAATGAGATATCATCTCACACCCACCAGAATGGCCATTATCAACAAAACAGAAAATGACAAGTGCTGGAGAGGATGCGGAGAAAGAGGCACACTTATCCACTGTTGGTGGGAATGTCAAAGGGTGCAACCACTGTGGAAGGCAGTTTGGCGGTTCCTCAAAAAGCTGAATATAGGATTGCCATACGACCCAGCAATACCAATGCTAGGTATCTACTCAAAGGACTTAAGGGCAAAGACACAAACGGACATTTGCACACCAATGTTTATAGCAGCATTATTTACAATTGCAAAGAGATGGAAACAGCCAAAATCTCCATCAACAGAAGAGTGGCTAAACAAACTGTGGTATATACATACGATGGAATATTATGCAGCTTTAAGACAAGATAAACTTATGAACCATGTAATAACATGGATGGACCTAGAGAATATTATGCTGAGTGAATCCAGCCAAAAACTAAAGGACAAATACTGTATGGTCCCACTGATGTGAACGGACATTCGAGAATCAACTTGGAATATGTCATTGGTAACAGAGTCCAGCAGGAGTTAGAAACAGGGTAAGATAATGGGTAATTGGAGCTGAAGGGATACAGACTGTGCAACAGGACTAGATACAAAAACTCAAAAATGGACAGCACAATAATACCTAATTGTAAAGTAATCATGTTAAAACACTGAATGAAGCTGCATCTGAGCTATAGGTTTTTGTTTTGTTTTGTTTTGTTTTGATTTTACTATTATTACTTTTATTTTTTTCTCTATATTAACATTCTATATCTTTTTCGGTTATGTTGCTAGTTCTTCTAAACCAATGCAAATGTACTAAGAAATGATGATCATGCATCTATGTGATGATGTTAAGAATTAATGATTGCTGGCGGGCCGCGGTGGCTCAGCGGGCAAAGTGCTTGCCTGCTATGCCGGAGGACCTCGGTTCGATTCCCGGCCCCAGCCCATGTAACAAAAACAAAGAAACAAAATACAATAAAACAAGAAAATGTTTAAAAATGTTTCCCTTTCTTCCTTCCTTCCTTCCTTCTATCCTTCCTTCCTTCTCTCTGTCTTTCCTTTAAAAAAAAAAAAAAAAAAAAAAAAAAAAAAAAAGAATTAATGATTGCATGTGTAGAATGGTATGATCTCTAAATGTTGGGTTAATTTCTTTTTTTCCGTTAATTAAAAAAAAAAAAAAGAGAAGGGATAATTGGAGATGAAGGGATACAGACTGTACAACGGGACTGGATATAAAAACTCAGAAATGGACAGCACAATACTACCCAATTGTAATGCAATTATGTTAAAACACTGAATGAAGCTGCATGTGAGGTATAGGTTTTTTGTTTTTGTTTTTTTTTCTTTCTATTATTGTTTCAATTCTTATTCTGTTGTCTTTTTATTTCTTTTTCTAAATCGATGCAAATGTACTAAGAAATGATGAATATGCAACTATGTGATGTTATTAAGAATTACTGATTGTACATGTAGATTGGAATGATTTCTAATTGTTTTGTTAATTCTTTTTTTAATTAATAAAAAAAAAAAAAAAAAAAAAAAACATCGAATGATCATCTCACCAGATGCAGAGAAAGCATTTGACAAAATCCAACATCATTTCATGATGAAAACACTCAACAAACTAGGAATAGAAAGCAGCCATCTATGAAAAAGCCACAGTGGTAAAAACTTGGATTCTAGATCTAAGATAAATAAATACAAATCCATAACTTTTCTCTATATGTGCACTTAGTGCCCCAAAATAAGAAAAACATTACATTTCTAATAATAATACATAATACAAAATATTTGGGGGTGAATTTTATAATAAACAAGACCATCTATGAAAAACATTAGAACCTTTGGTGAAAGTTATAAAATGCAATCTGGGGTGGTGCAACAGTGGCTCAGTGGCAGAATTCTTGCCTGCCATGCCAGAGACTCAGCTTTGATTCCTGAAGCCTGCGCATGCCAAAAGAAAAAAAAAAAAAGCAATCTGAACAAATGAAAGCGATGCCATGGTCTTATTTGGGAACAGTTACTTCATATAAACGTGTCAATGCATGCTTTGTTAAAATTTGTTGGATTCCAATTAGAAACCAATGGAGTATTTGGGGGAAAGTAGTGTATAAAATATCTAAATTCTTATGGAAAAATAAGTTGCTGAAGAAAAATTAAGAAACTTTTGAAAAAAACGGAATGACGAAGTTATCAGATCATGTTTTAAAGACACCATAATAAAATTGGTGTGCAGTGTTCAAAGTATTAGATAAATTAAATGAACAGAATAAAGACAGAAATAATTCTCAGTATTTATGAGGATATTATATATAGCAAAGTTATAAAAAAAAGTAGGAAAAATATTACATAACAAATGGGGCATTTGCAGCCAGTTATCTATTCATAAGAAAATAAAGTTGGGCTTCATTTTGCACCACATAGAAAATTAACTGCAGACGATTTACATTTTTAGTTTTATAAAACAAAGCAAACAAAAAACACAGAAGATATTCTAGGTGCTATATAATGTCTATAAATAAAAGACATTTTTGACTACATTAAAATTTAAAACTGTGCAATGGCAAAGATATCAACAACAAAGTTAATATACAAAAGACACATTAGAAAAAAATATTTGCAAAGCAGATAACAAGAGTCAATATCTACAACAGATAACCCATCTTTTTAAAAAATTAAATTTATTAACAACTTTTTGTATTTCTTCTATCCCTCCTGGCCATACCCTGAGAGTCTATCTCATAGGGAAAATACAAAGTTTTTTGACCTATAGGTACAAATGTATTTATTGCAGCATATTAGTAGTGCAAACTCATAATAAAAACTGGAAGCAAAGTGAATAATTATCAGTTTAAAAAATGGCTGAATAAATCACTATAGTTCACAATATGGAATATTGTACAGTCATTTTAAAAAGTGTATTAGACTCTGGAGACTACTCTTAGGCAAGCTTCAGGTAGACATGGCTACTTATCATGGTTTGCCAAACCCCAACCAGAATCATTCCAGCCCACTCTAAAGAACAATCAGGGCTTTATCTGAAGATTTTAACCAAGGTTCCATGCACTATGATTACTTTCCAGAAACCTATAACCTCCAGATGGGTTCCTAGGCCAAATAAGACCTGAAACCCAGAGGGGCCAGCCTCTCCAGAGTATCACCTAGTTCCATCCCTTTATCCCATGTTATTGACAGCCCTTTCCAACATAAAAAAGTTAGAATGGGCATAGCCTAGATACCCATAAAGATCAAAGGTGATGGTGGACTTATATAGACACGGTAGGGTTTAACAAATGAGTATGGCTGCTGAATAATTGTATTTATACTTCTTTTAGTCTTCAGTGTCTTGGAGCAGCTGGAAGTAAAAGCCTAAAATTGTGGAACTGTAATCCATACCAAACTCTGAAATCTGTTCTACAATTAACTGTTGCAGTGTGTTTTGAAATTTATTTCTTTTTTGTATATATGTTATTTTTCACAATAAAAAATGCAAAAAAAACGTATATTAGAGTTGTTCTTGACTGAAATATTTCCACAAGATATTGTTGGGTGAGGAAAATGAGTGGCAAAAAACATGTACTAAATGATTTTAAAGGAAGAAAGAAACTGCACTTAAAAATAAAATGTTTGCTATGATCACCATTTAGGCATTTAATGAGTTTGAGCGCTATTTCTCTGCCAGGTGCTCCAAATTTATTATATTTATTACATTAGTTGACAAATGGGTTAAAGATTATCTCCATTTGAGGCAGAGATTTTTATCTCCGGATGTGGAAACTAAAGTTCAGAATGGTTAAATAGCTTGCAAAATGTCATTCATAGGCAAAACTCAGGTCTTTAAATAATGCTGTTGCAGCTGCCCTTCAAAAATAGGATGAACCCTCTCACCCCAAATTTGTTTTGCTAAAATTCAGATGTCACAATTTGCCACATACACCAAAAGGGCAATGAAAAGGTAATGAGGCTTTTTGGGGATAGGAGGGCAAGCCTCCCAGGCAGGTCTGAAAAGGACTTGACAAAGTAAGGAAATGAGACAGGTTGGGCTTTTTACTGTGGTTAGGAAGTAGAGCCCTCACTTCCTCACGTTTAGGGTGAGGGTTCTTGCATGCGGGAAGGGGTTTGCCTGGTTTATGGTTTGAACTCACTTCTGGAGCCAGAGGAGGGGCAGAATAGGAGGCGGGGAGGGGGGCAGTGAGGCTTAAGGGTTTTCAGCAACATTAAAAAAAATGGAGTCAGACTCCGTACCACGAATGCTTTAAAATTTATACTTGTCAATATTTTAGAAATGTTCAGCTTTAAATTTATGTTTGTATATGTGTATATCTTTTAGTTAGGACAATTTAAATGTCTACTTTTTCATGATACTTAAGTGCTGATATCCCAAACAATACACAAAGTTGTATAGACCATGCATGATCAAATACTCCAAATTACTAAGACTTAGGAAATATCTATTTCCAAAAATAAGCAAAAATTAAATAATCAGCATATTCATGTTTTTAATGGGCTATAAAATTAATCTGAAATCACTTCTTTATAATCAATATTACCAAAATGTAAGCTCCAAAAAATTCGGTTTCCTTTAGACCACAGCATCTAAAACTGCCTTACAAAAGAAGATACTTAATAAATGAATGGAAGAATAAATATGACAAATATTGCGTAACATATGAAAATAAGAGCTAGATCTAAATTTTAAAGAGCACATATAAAAATACCAGAATATGAAAAAATTTACTGGTAGGAAAATGACTCCGTAGGGATTTCAAATAATCTAAATAATAATTTAAATCTGTCATGGTAATATTTTTTTTACTATGGAAAACAATAATTTAACTTTTAAAGAAAAACAATTTTCAGTTATCACTAACATTACAAGTTACCTGTTTCATTTTTACATCAAATTTATATCAAAGGTAAGATTACTTGAGTAAATTTTGATGACAAAAGTGAGCACATGGTATAGTTATTAACACATGGTATTCATATTAGAAACTGCTTCAGTGGCTTGATATACTGGTAGAAAAAACACACTACAGTGTTACTTCATATTAAATTTTTTATTAAAATTGAGTCTTTACAGCATAGTTAAAATGTCATGTCCCACAGACATATATTTAAGAAAAAATTTCTATATGCAATTATTGGCACACAAATTTAACATAATCAAAACTAAGCCAAATATATATATCCAAATTCGTGTCAATGACCTGGAATACCTGAGTTATCAAGTTGTTGGTTTTCCAGATAGTTTGAAACATTTTTCATCCACTTTATAGAGGACACAGCCCATCCAGAAAGAATACTTTGGTTGACAGACACCCTCTCCCAAAGATCACCAGAAGTCCTCAGTTGGATGAAGACTTATCTTCAGAGGCTTCTTCTAAGTGGAGGTCAGTCTGTGATGAAAGGAAGGATTCCCACGTAGCAAGGCACTGAAAAATGAAACACACCATGGAGAAATAAATAAGGACTAATAAATACTGACATCTGTTCCTATAGCAGTCTGCCCTACTCTCTCCTCCTATCATTATGCAAAAATCCTTGCCACTTTCTATATATTTTAACTTTTAATGAGGGGTGTTATTGCTAAATGAGAGAAAAACATATTGTTAAAAGATCAGCACGAATTAGTTTGCTGAAATAATCTACTATTACCCCACTGTCAGGAGAGAAGACAGATGTCTAAGCGATGGAGAAAAAGATGGATATATTTTGATTGGAGGAGGCTGGCATTAAGCATTTAGATGGATGAGTGGTGATGCAAGCACAGCCTCATCCAGACTTGAACTCACTGAACTACTCCTCATTAAGTCAGATCTGCATGAATTTGGACAAATTGAATAACTTTTTTCGTTTTTGTTTTTGGTTACATCACAATTCTCTCAGCTTACTTTTTTTTCATGCAATTT
This sequence comes from Tamandua tetradactyla, assembly GCF_023851605.1. NCBI lineage: Eukaryota > Metazoa > Chordata > Mammalia > Pilosa > Myrmecophagidae > Tamandua > Tamandua tetradactyla. The sequence goes on from NC_135337.1 coordinate 24,510,383, forward strand.
TATTGAGATTTGTTTACACACTGTGCTGGTTTGAAAGGATGTATGTCCCCTAGAAAAGCCATGTTTTAATCTAAATCCCATTCCATAAAGGCAGAATAATCCCTATTCAATACTATATGTTTGAAACTGTAATCAGATCATCTCCCTGGAGATATGATTTAATCAAGAGTGGTTGTTAAACTGGATTAGGTGATAACATGTCTCCACCCATTTGGGTGGGTCTTGATAAATTTCTGGAGTCCTGTAAAAGAGGAAACATTTTGGAGAATAAAAGAGATTCTGAGAGAGCAGAATGTCATAGCCACAAGAAGCAGAGAGTCCACCAGCCAACGGCCTTTGGAGATGAAGAAGGAAAACGCCTCCTGGGGAGCTTCATGAAACAGGAAGTCAGGAGGGAAAGCTAGCAGATGACTCCGTGTTCGCCATGCGCCTGCTCACCTGAGAGAGAAACCCTGAACTTCATTGGCCTTCTTGCACCAAGGTATCTTTCCCTGGATGCCTTTGATTGGACATATCTATAGACTTGTTTTAATTGGGACATTTTTCTTGGCCTTAGAACTGTAAATTAGAACCTTATTAAATTGCCCTTTAAAAGCCATTCCGTTTCTGGTATATTGCATTCCGGCAGCTAGCAAACTAGAACACACACCAACCAATATATCCGAAGTATACAATCTATGGCTTATAGTACCATCACAGAGTTGTGCACTGATCACTACAATCCATTTTAGAATATTTTCATTACTCCAAAGAAAAAATAAAAAACAAAAAAACCCTCCAAAACAACCATTACTCCTTATTTCCCTCTATTAGTGAATCCTAGCATTGGTGTGGTACATTTGCTAGTGGTGATGAAAGAATATTACAATATTACTGTTAACTATAGTCCATAGTTTGCAATAGGTGCATTTTCCCCATCTACCACTCTATTAACTCCTTGTAATAGTGATGCATGCTTGTTCTAGCTCAGAAAGAACTTTTCTGTCTTTGTAATGTTAATCAGTCATTATTCACCACAAGGTTCTAGCTTTCCTCTTAGTGACATATACGAGTCTATACTTCCCCTTTCAACCACATACATAATTCTATGCCAGTAATCACACTCAGTAGAATATGTTACCATCACCTCTATTCATTTCCAAATACTTAAGTTCAATTTAGCTAAAAATTTCTTTAAAAATTTTGGACATATTAAGCATCTGATCCCCATTCGCTAGCCTCATTCTAGCTCTTGGTAACCTATATTACAGATTTTATGTTTGTGAATTTATATATCATTTTGTTTATTCATTCATTGGTTGATGAACATGGGTTCTTTCCATCTTTTGTAACTGTGAATAATGCTGCTATGAACATAAGTGTGAAAATGTCTATCCACGGCCCTTCTTAAATTTTTTCTGGGTATATACCTAAGCAGGAATGTCGGATCATATGGCAGCTCTATACTTAGCCTTCTGAGGAACTGCCAAACCATTTTCCGCAGTAGTTTCTTACTTGTTTAATAGCGACCATTGTAGTAGAAGTGAAATGATATCCCAGTGTGGTTTTAATTTGCATTTCCCTAACAGCCAGTGAACATGAGCATATTTTCACGTTTTATTAGCCACTTGTATTTCCTTATTGGAAAAGTGTCTATTCATGTTTCTGTCCACTTATTAATTGGGTTGTTTGTCTTTTTATTATTGAGTTGAAGGACTTCTTTATATATTCTGGATAGCAAACTCTTATTAGAAGTGTGGTTTCTAAATATTTTCTCCCATTAAGTTAGCTGCAAATTCATCCTTTTGCCAAAGTCCTTTGAAGTGCAGAAGTATTCAGTTTTGAGGGGTCCCATTTATCTATTATTTCTTTCATGGCTTGTGCTTTGGGTATAAGATCTAAGAAACTATAACCTATCACTACATCTTGAAGAGGTTTTCCAGCTTTCTCTTCTAGTAGTTTTATGGTATTGTCTCTTATATTTAGGTTTTTGATCAACTTTGAGTTAATTTTTGTATAGGGTGTGAGATAAGGGTGCCCTTTCATTCTTTTGGTTATAGATACCCTGTTTTCCCAGCACGATTTATTGAAGAAACGGTTCTGTCACAGTTAAATGGACTTAGGAGCCTTGTCAAATATCAATTGATCATAGATCTGAGGGTTTATTTGTGAACTCTAATTTCAATTCCATGGATCAATATATCTTTCTGCCAGTACTATGCTGTTTTGACCACTGTAGCTTTATAGTATGTTTTAAAGTTAAGAAGCATAGAACCTTCAATCTCATTCTTCATTTCAAGATGTTTCTGGCTATTCAAGATCCTTTATCCTTCAAAATAATTTGATAATTAGCTTTTCCATTTCTGCAAAGTAGGCTGTTGCAATTTTGATTGGTATTGCATTGACTACATAGATCAATTTCGGTAGAATTGAAACCTTAATGACAGTTAGGCTTCCATTCCATGCATAAAAGAACTTCCAATTACTTAGGTCTTCTTTGACTTTTTCTTAGTAATGCCCTGTGGTTTTTGAATATAGGCCCTTTACATCTTTGGATATGTTTATTCCTAGATATTTGATTCTTTAAGTTGCTATTGTAAATGGAATATTCGTCTTGATTTCCTCCTTGGATATCTCATTACTAATATATAGAAACACTGCCAATTTTTGCATGTTGATCTTGTATCCCACCAGTTTATTGAAGTCATTTATTAGCTATAGCAGCTTTGTTGCAGTTTTTTAGGGACTTTCTAAATATAGGATCATGTCATCTGCAAATAGTGAAAGTTCTATTTCTTCCTTTCAAATTTGGTTGCATTTTATTTCATTTTCTTGCCTAACTGCTCTCGATACAACGTCTCACACAATGTTGAATAACAGTGCTGACAGTGAGCAATCTTATCTTGCTCCTGATCTTAGAGAGAAAGCTTTCAGTCTATTACTACTGAGTACAACGTTAGCTATGGATTTTTCATATATGCCTTTTATCATGATATGAATTGCAAGTATTTTGTTGAGGATTTTTGCATCTATATTCTTTAGAGAGAACGGTCTCTAATTTCATTTTCTTGTAGCATCTTTATTAGGCTTTGGTATTAGGGTGATATTAGCTCTAGAGAATGAATTAGGTAGTGTTCTCTCCTTTACAAGCTTTTTGAAGAGTTCGAGCAGGTGTGATATTAATTATTCTTGGGATAATTGGTAAAATTCACCTGTGAAACCATCTGTCCTGGGCTTTTCTTTGTTGGGAGGTTCTTGATGACTGATTCAATCTCTTTACTTGTGATTGGTTTGTTGAGGTCTTCCATGTCTTCTCAAATCAGTGTAGGTTGACAGTGTCTTTCTAGAAAACTACTGATTCATCTAAGTTGTCTAATTCATTAGCATACAGTTTTTTATTGCATCCCCTTAAGATCTTTTTTATTTCTCCAGGTCTGTTATAATGACCCTGCTCTCATTTCTCATTTTATTTATTTGCATCTTTTCTCTTTGTCAGTCTAGCTAAGGATTTACCCATTTTATTGATCTCAAAAAACAACTTTTGGTTTTATTGATTCTATTGTTTTTTTATTTTGACTTTTTGTTAATTTCATTTATATCTGTTCCATTCTTTGCCATTTTTTTTTTCATTCTGCTTGCTTTGGGATAAATTCATTATTTTTTCTCTAGTTTCTCCAGCTTTTCAATTAGGTCTTTGATTTTAACTCTTTCTTCCTTTTTAATGTGTGCATATAGGGCTATAAACTTCCTTCTCACCACTGTCTTCACTGCATCCAAGAAGTTTTGATATGTGATATTCTCATTTTCATTTATCCCAAGATATCTGATGATTTTTCTTGGAATTTCTCCTTTGACCCATTGGTTGCTTAAAAGGCATGTTTCTTGACATTTGTGAATTTTCCAGTTTTCTGGCTGTTATTGGTGTCCAGGTTCATTCCATTATGATCAGAGGAAGTATATATAATTTCAATGGTTTTAAATTTATTAAGATCTGATTTGTTACCCACCATGTGGTCTATCCTGGAGAATGTTCTAAGAACAGCTTGGAAGAATGGAAGAATGTCTATCCTGGTGTTCCTGAGTGCACTATTCTATATATGTCTATTAGGTCTAGTTCATTTATCATATTATTTAGGTTCTCTGTTTCCTTAGTGATCCTCTGTTTAGACTATCTCTTGAAGAAAGTGGTATTGAAGTCTCTTGCTATTATTGTAGAGACATCTATTACTCCCTTTAGTTTTGCCAATATTTGCCTCATGTACTTTTGTACACCCTGATTAGGTGCAGAGAAATTTATTATTACTATTTCTTCTTGGTGAATTGCCCCTTTTGTTAATATATAATGTCCCTGTCTCTTATGACATTTTTTTCTTTAAAATTCATGCTGGTCTGAAAGGATTATTACCCTAGAAAAGCTTTGTTTTATCTGATCCATCTCGTGGAGGCAGCCATTTCTTTTAATCCGTATTCAGGACTGTACGTTGGAAATTTGATTAGATTACCTCTACGTAGATGTGACACCCAATTGTGAGTATTAACCTTTGATTAGAGGTAGATCGACTCTGCCCATTCCAGGTGGGTCTTGATTGGTTTACTGGAATCCTTTAAAAGCAGAAACATTTTGGAAAAAGAGAGAGAGCCACAGGAACCACAACAGCCCAGGGAGCCAGAGATTTTGGAGATGAAGAAGGAAAATGCCTCCAGGGGGAGCTCCATGAAACAAGAAGTCTGGAGAGAAAGCTAGCAGACTTCACCATGTTTGCCACCAGCCTTTCCAGTTAAGAGAGAAACCCCAAACATTATTGGCCTTCTTGAATCAAGGTATCTTTCCCTGGATGCCTTACATTGGACACTTCTATATATTTTCTTTAATTTGGACAATTTCATGGTCTTAGAATTGTAAATGTGAATTTAATAAATTCCCCTTTTTAAAAACCATTCCATTTCTGGTCTATCACATTCCAGCAGCTAGTAAACTAGAACAAAGTCAATGTTGTCTGATATTAGTATAGCAATCCCAGCCTTTTTTCTTTTTTTGTTACCATTTGTCTGGAATATCTTTTTCCTCCTTTCACTTTCTACCTATTTGCATCTTTGGATCCAAAACAAGGCTCTTTTAAGAAGGATATTGATGAATAATATTTCTTCATCCATCCTTCCAACCAGTGTCTTTTGTTTGGGAAGTTTAATCATTAATATGTTATTAATATACTGTAATATGTTATTACAGTATAAAAAATACTTACTTCATTCATCTTATCCTTTGGCTTTTATTTGGCAGATCTCTTTTTCTCTTTCATTTTTCCTTTTAGTTACCCTTACTGATAATCTTCATTTCTATACTCTCCTCTGAGCTGCTCTCTCCTGTCTTTTCTCTTCAACCAGCAGAAGTCCTGTTAGTATTTCTTGTAAGGGCTCTTGTTAATGAACTCGCTCAGCTTCTGTTTACCTGTGAATATTTTAAACTCTCCCTCATTTTTGAAGCACATTTTTGCCAAATAAAGAATTCTTGGCTGACAATTTTTCTCTTTCAGTATCTTAAATATATTGTACCACTGCCTTCTCGCCTCCATGGTTTCTAATGAAAAATAAGTACATAATTTTATTTCCCTTGTATGTGGTGAATTTCTTTTCCTTTGCTGCTTTCAGAATTTTCTCTTTCTCTTTGGCATTCAACAGTCTGATTAGTATGTGTCTTATAGTGTGTCTATTAGGATTATTGTTTTAAGTATGTTGGGCTTCTTGGATTTGCATATCCATGCCTCTTATAAGGGCTGTGATATTTTTGGCCAGTTTTACTCAAATATTCTTCCTGGTCCTTCTCCCTTCGCTTCTTGTTCTGGAACACCTGGTATGCATATGTTTCTGTGCATCATGTTGTCAGTCATTTTCCCGAGACCCTGCTCAAATTCTCCCATTCTTTTCTTCGTCTGTTTGAATTTGGAAGCTCTTTTAGCCTCACTGATCCTTTCTACTGCCTCGTCAAATCTGCTGTGTGTGTACTAGCGCATTTTAAATTTCATCTATGGTCTCTTTTATTTCTAAAAGATCTGTTATCTTTCTTTGCATGCTTTCAAATTCTTTATTCTCTCTCAGCATCTTCTTAATATCCACTATCTCTTTAGCCATCTCATTTAATTTGTTTAGGAGATTTGTTTGAACATCTTTGATTAATTGTTCCAAATTCTTGGTCTCCTCCAATTTTTTTTTTCATTTGTTCTTCTGACTGGTCCTTATCTTCCTCCATTTTAGTATACTTAGTGATTTTTTGCTGATATCTGGGCATCTGATTATCTTGTTGGGTTTATGTGAAGGTCAGTTTATTTTGAAGTACAAAATAAAATTATGTGCTTATACAAAACCTTCTAAAATTTTGGTTTTGATTGGTTTATATTAAGACTCTTCTTTTACAATTGCCTCATCTTATTTCCTAGCCAAAATGGTGCCTGGCACCCACACAGGGGCTGTTGACCAGATCCAGTGGGCCCTGGGAGAGGGTCTGGAAAGACTCCAAAAAGCCTTTTTGCTTCTTTTCTTTCCCCTACACTTTCCGGCCTGCCCGGTGGATGGCACTCTTCAGCTAACTACTCTCCTCACCGCTAAGAAAGCAGGCTGTTAGGTTTTTGCTAACCTCCTTTGAAGCAGTCAAAACAGTGGGGCCTGGTAGCATCTGACTGGGAGGGGCTGAACCTGCTGGAATCCTATATTCTCACTTTGCTGGCCAACACCTGGTTGGGCTTTGTTGCCCTCTGTACTTGCGAGGAGGACGGTCATTCTCCAGGCAAGGATCGTGTGCCTTCCTCCAGGGTGGGGGACGGGCACCAGGGGCTGTGGATGGCATCACTCACAGTCTCTGACTAGGTTTCCTCAGTGTCTCTGTCCCATACTGCCCTGGGTGTTGTACTGACTTCCCCTTGTCCCTGGATCCCAAAACGGCTGATTTGGACAATGTCTGCTTGGCTACTCACTGCTTTTGGGAGAGAAACAGGTTCTGCCATCCTCCATTTTGGAACCTCCTCCCGGGGTCCCTTCCATATTCAGCCTTCCTCAGTGGATTGTGTTCTGCTTTGAATCTCTGTGGATTTGGGTGCCCGTGTCTGGATTTGGGTCCCTGTGTGCTCGGGATTCTAACTCACTGCTGTGAGAGGCTGCATCCCAGGCAGTGGGAGGTGGGAGGGATCTGGGCCGCTGCCTTCCAATACTCCGAAGCTGCCTGGGACCAGCCAGTGGGAGGAAAGAGGACCAGCCAGTCTGGGATGGGAGTTTCCTACCTGGTATTTTTCTCCTTTTTGATTTAGCATATGTGGAGACCTTCTCCAATCTCTACTTTCCTCCAGAGTTCTAAACAAAGTGAGATTTGTCCTTTTATTTGCTGAATCCCGGCAGAGGATTCTTCAGATGTTTTAAGTCCTTGTTGATGAAACTATGTGTTGAACTTTTTTTTTTCTGATTAACTTTTAGAGTTTCCCCAGCTATAAATTTGGCAAATGATAGTATTTATCAACAGGATACTTGTGAAAATTACATTTATACTACCTGTATAAATCTCATGCAGAATGTTTGGCACAAAGTAGCTGCTCACAAATGAGCAATTATTATATTATGATGGTCTGTTGGAATGCAAAGACAACCCCTGCCTTGGGCATCAATGTGCCACCATAAATGAAAAAAAATCAGAAAGAATTGAATCTGGTGGGGACCAACAAACAAAAAACATGGCCTATTTTGTGATTTTTACCTGAAGCTGATCCTCCTAATAAACTAGTATGAGTTATTTATGTGATGATTATTTATAACATACTTTTAATAATCTGCAAAAATTTAGGATTCTTTTAAAATATATTTACTCCAATACATATTCAGCTAAACCAAAACTAACTAGGAAAGAAAACATGCTTTTACCAAATTCCTAAGTATCATCTGATTTATAATGGTTTACCTGACTGTAAAAGAGAAATTTATAGCACTAAATACTGATATTAAAAAAGAAGAAAGGTCTTAAATCATTGACCTCAGGTCAAAATACACACTAAAAAAGAGCAAATTAAACCCAAAGTAAGCAGGAAAAAAAAAAAAAGAAAGAAAGGAGTAAAAATCAATGAAACAAAACTAAAAAAAAAAATCAGTGAAACAAAAAGAGAAAAACAATGGAGGAAAAAATCAATAAAAACAAAATTTGGATTTGTTATTGATATATTATTGATCATTATACATATATTAAATATGTGCAAATTTTGTATGACAGCAATAGCTTAATAAAGTTGTTTCTAAAAATTAATTCTTTGGAAAGAATAGAGGCTCAAAGTTCACTCCTTCCATCGCAGTTATGTTATCAAAATGAGATCATTTAACCTCTTTAAACTGGGATTCCCAAAGGAAAATGCAACTAATAACAGTACTCATATATACAGAATTATCAAGGAGTTTAGTATGTGCCGATAATTTAGTAAGCATGCATGCAATAAATATTAGCCATTATTAAACTATTTCATTTGTTTTCAAAACCTAAAAAGAAAAGAAATTAAAACAGCTTTTAAAATATTCAAAATCTCTTTCATTAAATTTGAGTATAAAAAGGGAGAAATATAAAATTATCAAAATATAAAAAACTTTTAAAACACTATCCACAGTACTGGATTGAAAGGGCTGATAGCTGGGGAGCAGATCCATACTTACCATTTGGGAAAGAGTCCTCTGTTTCCCTTGGAAATTTTGTTTCTATTAGAGCTCTTGGGTCTCTTTTCTGCAAATCCTCATACATCTACAATCTATTAACCCTGCAGGGCAGCGCAAAGCAATTATGTCTTTCCAGAAATATCATTCTCTTTCATAACTCTGCTGAACCATCATTTAAAGAAATTTCTGAATGTCCTCAAAAAAAATTCAAAAAGAAATTCCTGGCAGTCAGCTCAATTTAGAATTCCAGTCAAATAAGTGGTCAGACTTTCACCAAAGATGCTTTGAGTTCTCAAGTGAACACGCTTCTATCATTGTCATATTCAACTTCAACTATCCTAGTTTAAAAAAAATAGAATTTTTTTCTCATGGGCAGGCACCAGGAATCGAATCTGGGTCTCTGGTATGGCAGGGGAGAACTCTGCCACTGAGCCACCATTGCCCCACCTTAAATAGGAATTTAGTAGCTATCTATGTTGATTAGTATTGTGAATGAGGATTTGTATTTATTAATTGAGTTCTAATACGGACAGTAAAACATAGTAAAAGAGACACATTCATTTTGTAAAATATTTCCTTACCATCATCTATGCTAGAGGCAGAAAAAAAATTATGTATTTTGAGATATAGAACATTACGTCCCATGAAATAGAGAACATTAAAATTGAATAACACTAGAAATAATAACAACTTTCATTTATTGAATGAATACCTGGAAAGACATTACACTGGTTGCTTTGTATATTATCATGTTTAAACTTCACAATGACCTTTATGAATCTCATTTTACAGATGAGAAAGCTGGGGCTCAGAATTTAGGTACATTTTTGATATTGCAAGTCTAATAAGTGGTATAGCCAGAATTCACTCATCAAGAAATGGAGAATAATCTCTCGAAAGGGCAGCAGAGTACCTTTAATATGTTTTCCTGGGTTATGAGGATAAGAAACTGGGGTGGTTTGAAGCTGTAAGTACCCCAGAACGTGAGCCCACTGAAAGTAGGACTTGCTGATGAGATGTGACCCAGGAGGGATCGTAATCCTGTTACAGGAGTCCTTTATAAACAGAATGAATTCAATAAAAGGGAGAGAAAGCCAGAGAATCAAGAAGCTGAAATCAAAGGAAACCTGGAAGAAGGGGGAAAGAGCAGCAAATGCCGCCATGCGCCTTGCCGTGTGGCAAGGAGCTGAGGACTGCTGGCAGCTGGTATTCGGAGAAAAAGCATCACCTTGATGATGGCTTGATTTGGACATTTTCTTGGCCTTAAAACCACAAGCAAATAAATTCCCATTATTTAAGCCAACCTGTTTTTTGGTTGTTTTTTGCTTCAAGCAGTCAAAAAAACTAAAACAGATGCCTTTTTTTCACACAGAAGAAGGAAGACAATTCTGGGAAGCGAGATGTGCAATAAAATACATTACTGCAGAACTATCAAGCTGATCACATTTTAGGAAAGAGAATATATGCAAGTTGAATGTCTGGAAATTAATTCCATACACATCTCTTGGACATACTTTATGTATTTCCAGAAGCTCATATAGCCTTTCAAGATGGATGAGTTAACACGTGCCTGGCCTATGGGAATTGCTCAACAAAAGGAGGATGACTATAGAGAAAGGATGTACGGAAATACTGATTCAATATGCTGGTCATCATAAAGACTTCATTTTTCAATCTGAATTCTAATAAACCGACATCCTGGTTTCTATTGCTCTCTAAACTTTGTTAATATTAAGCCTGATTCCCACACAGGTTGCTCACCAGTCAAGTTTCTGGGCCTGCAAAGTTGAGGACTTAACCTTGATCTTGACCTGATGCTAGCAGACCTCTTTGGAATTCTGAAGCTGGCTTTTTACTAAATAATATTTTAACTGTCTGCCCTTCTCCCTAAATGTCAGATAGTTACCTGAATTACTTGATAAAGTGCATGTATCTCAAGCTCGTGTAGATAAATCTAATTAAAAACAACAAAAGACTAACAACTTTCCTTAAATTTCTTTACTCTTTCTTGCTTCCTTGTAAATAAGAAGTAGTAAAAAATCAAGAAACGGATCATTTATATCACATACTAGAACAATTTAGTCCAGGGAGTACTGTGCCAAGGACTGTGAAAGTTGGAAGGATATAAAAAACCATCAAAACAACATGCAAAAAATCCCAAAACCTGGTGCAAACCTTGCTTATAATTATATATTATATGAAAAAGGTGTTTCCATTTGGCTTTACATTGCTTTATGTCAACGAGTTAATTTCTCCACTTTAAATCATCACAATTAGTGAAGCAAGTTAATATATGTAAAAATTAGCATAATGATAAAAAATACCCCAGCATCACGGTTAGCCTGATCTTTAATCATACCAATCAGCTCATTCCAGTTTTAGATGCTCACACTATCATGGGAGAATCAACAACAACAGGAATTCCACTTTTCATTTGAATAATGGTCATAATTGTCCACAGATATTATCTGAGGAAATCATTTCATTATAATTTAAGAAAACTGTGATTCTTAAGAGTCCAGTACTGAGTTATTTCCAATGCACCATATGAAACCATAATGAAGCCATAAAATGGCTTCTTCTCACTGTCATAAAAGACAGTCAATAAATATATTATAAGCTATAAGCTGGGATGTTGGTGGGCCAGGAAGTGAACTTATTGCAAGTCATCTTTAAGAATCCAGCGCACGTTTTCCCCGAGGTGGCTTCATTTTGTAGCCAAGGCCCCAAGCCGCAGCTTCTCTCTGAAGGCCAGAACTTTGAGAAAGACAGTCAACATGGGAGGTAGCCAGGGCAGGAGCACACAGGCCCAACAGGGAGACCGAAGCCCTTCTACATTCCTACTTAAATGCTTAAAACTTCAAATACACAAAGAACATTTAGAAAATGAAGTTTTAATTCCAAAACTAACTTTCAAGTTTGAAAGTAAATCTTTTACCATTTCAGCAAAGGTGGTATGATATTTGCCAACAGGAAAGAAAAACATCTTTTCATTTCTTTATACATTTTTTTTTTTCACATGGGCAGGCACCGGGAATCGAACCCGGGTCCTCGGGCATGGCAGGCAAGCACTCTTACCTGCTGAGCCACCATGGCCCGCCCTTTTCATTTCTTTAAACAGAGTAATTACACAAACATACAGAACCTAGTATTCTGAAGTATAAACAGGGACAAAAATGGTGTTTCTACAGATACAGTATAGCTTGCAACAGAAGTTTCCGAGTTGAAGAAGCAATTGTTCCCAAGCTCATGGGACAGGAGAAGGACGTTCTGTTCCAGTATGGCTTTAGGCAAATCTCTTCATTTCTCTGGGGCTGTTTACAACCGTTCTTAGACTACATGTGCTCTTTAAATTTTTCCCCAGAAATAAAATTGAAGAGCTCCAGGGGCTAACTGTGGCCAAAAAATTGTTGGCAAATGACATCATATACAATTTATAAATATGACTTATTCTGCGTGGCTTGACACAGTGTGGAAATCCAACAAGTACAAAAATTTAGGTCTCGCTCTCTGATATTTAGTATTTATAAGATAATTATCATTACAAATAATTTCCAAAGATAAGGTTCATAAATAAATAAGAAACATTCTTTACTTCACTGCTACTATTACTAGTAGTAGCCTATGTTTATTTAATGCATATTAGAGGATAGGCACTGAGTTACGTGCTTTATATATTTTATTCTTATTATCATTTATTTGCACGTTTGAAATTTACTTTCTATACTGGCAATTTCATGCCCAACTAAATTAAGTAGAGCATATTCCTTAGATATGCTAGTTGAGACCTCTAGCAAAAAAGGGCATGAAAGCTTATTAAAAAAACAATTTATTTAATGAGTACTGGAAATATTAAACTTTGCTTTGAGGACTTTTCTTTCATCTTCATTTATCCCATTATATGCAAACATGTACACACACATACACATATTTTAGTACTTAAACAATTCAAGAAGGTATTATTATTTTTAGCACTTCATAGAATTTAGTGTCATGCTTATGCTTGTTGAAAGCCAACACTTAACAGCTATCATGTAATAACGCCAACATAAACTTTGAGAATCTTTCCAGGTAATGTTACCAACCTATTCATGGAGATAAGTAATAAAAACTTAGTTTCATCTGGATTATCATAAATCAAAATGTATAAAATACTATCCATGTATCTATGTGGTAAATAAAGTAAAATAACTAGAAGTTTGCCTAGAAGAATAACATGGCATCTATTATTATAAAATGTGATAAAAGTCAAATCTTACCATTAATTTCTTTTCAAACCAAAAAGTCGCATATTAAACCAAAAATTGCTATGTTTCTACTTTTTCCTCCTAATCTAAAAGTACCTTTTGAGAATACCATGATAATTACATTTCTCTTAAGCCTAAAGGGAGAAATATGGTTGAGTATACTCTATTTTAATTGTATCTCAAATGATCTTGGGCCCAGACAGTATTACCTACATTTGAGGAAATACTGTAAAACTATTTAGCATTTTAAAAAATTGTACATGCCTGAAATGAGGGCAATAGGGTATGTGTGACATTTTACTAATTACCTTTCTTATCACCTAGACATCGAAGATTAAACACACCAAGGAAAACTTCCAGGGCCTGCATATTTAAAAATTCTGTAATGTAATCAATACCGAAAGAAAGTAGAAGTGATGTTACCACGGAAAGTAACTTCTCAGTTATTTATTAAATTTCATTTTTGGAAACATCTAGCTCTGTTTCTGAAAATCATCTGCCAATTTATAATTTTAGAAATGTGAATAACTAAAATACCAGGATTTGCATTTTATTTTCCTAAAAATTATTTTTCCATTATCGCTCAAGAATGTAATTTATGAATTTGTATTGGAAATACTGCAAATACTTAAAACAATTGCAGCATAGAGTTAATGCAAAAGGACTCATTAGCTCCAAACGCCATCTTGTGGTCCACATTTTTATTATTTTGTATTTATAAACTCCAATTCAAGATCTATTAAAGATATAAGGAGCATTGGAGATGATTTATTCCATTTCTCTCAGTTTTACACATGGGAAATTGGGACTGAGAAAGGTTTAATAACGTATTGTAAAACTTTATGGGAGCAATTAATACAAGAGCCAAAAATTGAATTCATATCCTTTCAACCCATACTTTTTTTTCTATATCATATTGTCATTATTTTTGACTTATCATAAGCCATTTACATGATGTTTATTCTCGTTAGTACAAGGCATTTCAAACGTCAAGCATATCTGGTTTTAATGATATGTTACAAGTACAGTAAACTATGGAGAGCACATTTACCTTTGGATTATAGGAGAATGACCAAAGCACAATTATAATTTTTGATGTACACTTTTAAAAAGCAATTCATATGTTTTCTAATATTCTCTTAATGACTTGTGAAGTGTATGTGTATGTGTGTGTGTGTGTGTTGGGCGGGTGCAAAGGAAGGGGTATCAATACGCTTATTTGACAGATTAGCGAACGGGTATAATATCTAACAACTAGTTAGTGGCAGAGTGGGGAAAACGAACAGGCTTCCGGATATCCAACTTAAATTTTTTCATTAGTAAATTAACCTCCTCTCTTCTACAGGCTATATCTTGCAGTGGTCTGTGTATGTGCGTTTAATAACCTCTTCCTTAACTTTTCAGGAACCGTAATGTTGGTCAATACTATATAGTTTGTCATTTACAAAGCAATGTAAGTAGAAAGTCCTTGGTACAGAAATTAAATATTTTTAAAAATTATTTTATTATAATACGTAATTTCTTTCTATTCAAATTCCTGATTCACTTAACTACAGAGAAATATATCCAATCTAAAGGACGGTGTGATGGTAAATTTCCTGGGTAAACCAGCCATCAACTTGGCTGGGTTATGGTGTCCAATTGTTTGGTCACGCAAACAGTAGCCTGATTTTTACCATGAGGGTATTTCATTGATGGATTTACATCTATAGTCAGTGAATTGTACCTATAGTTAACTGCATCTACAATCAACAAATGTGACTGCCCTGAGCAATGAGGGGTGTCTCCTCATATAATCAGTTGGAGATCTTAAAAGCCAGAAGTGAAGATTTCAGAAGTCAGAAAAAAAAGACTTCCTGCCTCTACTTCAGCCAAGCAGGAGTTTCTCTGTGGAATTCAACTCACCTTCATTGGAATTTCCAAACTGTAGCCTGCTCTACAAAATTTGAATTTATCCATTTCCATGGTTGCTGAGCCAATTCCTACAATAAATCTCAAAAACATACATATCTGTCTGTGTGTGTATATGTAGATATACATATATATAGATACATTAAAAAAAGTTCGTTATCAATCTAAATGCTGAAGATCATCTTAGGCAAAATAATTTTTGTTGGAATGTAAAGATTTCTTTAGAAAGAAATTAGTTAGAGGTAGATTTACCTCTTAGAATATGAGAGCAGGAGCTTGTTATCAACATAGATCTTATGGATCGAAATGTCTTCCTTAAAAAAGATATGCCCCAAAACGAATCCCTGTGAATATGAATTTATTTATAAACAGAAGGTTTGAAGATGTTATCTTAACTAAAATGACGGAAAAAGGGATTAGGGGAGACCCTAATTCATATGACTGGTGTTCTTGTAAGAGATGGAATTTGGACACAGAGAGGAAATGGCCATGTGACAGAGG
Organism: Tamandua tetradactyla; assembly: GCF_023851605.1. Lineage (NCBI taxonomy): Eukaryota > Metazoa > Chordata > Mammalia > Pilosa > Myrmecophagidae > Tamandua > Tamandua tetradactyla. The sequence continues at coordinate 24,525,697 of NC_135337.1, forward strand.
CAGTGATTAAATTATACCACAAGCCAAGGCACATCATGGAGTGCTGGCCACCGCCAGACTTAAAAAGAAGCATGGCCCTGCTGAAATTTTGATTCAGACTGCTAGCCTCTAGCACTGCGAAACATTAATTTCAACTAGTCTGTGGTACTTTACTACAGCAGCCTGGCAAACTAAAACAATAGAGGTGAATTTGGGGAGTATATCACTGAAAAGCTGTATTAAATTATGAGTAAATTCAAAAGGTATTGAAATTTACTTTGTCGAGAGCTCATGGCTACCTAAACTCATTCAGGTGGTATTACAATAAAGGTTCTAATGAGCATTAGAAGATTACATTTCTATCATTTCAGTATGTTCTAGAGAACATTTCAGACATTTATTCTATAAATGGCTTCTGTGATCAAATAAATTTGAGACTCAAGAGGTTAAACAGGTGAACAGGTTTCTTTCCTAAAAGGTTTCTCAGAAATTTTAATATCCTAACATGAAATGTCAACCTTCTCCAATAGAATGAAATAGCATTACCCAGATAGATGTCACTTTCAATACTCAATAATATTAAAAACAAAATCAATGGGAAGTAAATGATTGCAAAATCAACTTTGTCCCCAAATATACAAGATTAGACACCCAAAGAATCACCCAAAGAATCCAGGGTCTTCCTCTGACATCTGTAGTAATCAATTTAAAAAATTATTTATAAAATGTCTTATATGTAATAAACTTCCGATCAGATTTCACTAAGTTCAGCTTATAATCCTAGCTTCTTTATTTATCCAAGACTACTGATGCAATCTGCCAAGAAGGCAGCTCTGTAGTCTCTGTGGTGGTGATTTCCAAAGATGCACCCCCTCCCCAATCAACCAGTAACAGATGACCACAGTAACCTCCCAGGAAAAGTCCAAGCAGGTTCCCACTGATCAGTGTGGATCCATTATTTATGGTGAACCTTTTCAGCAGCCAGTGAGAATATAAAGTATAGAAATAATATAAGGTCACTCCATCTGTTTCCCTTTCTCTGTTCATTATTATTATGTGTCTTTGTATTTGATTTGAAGTAGTAAGTGGTTGTGCATAAAAAAATTATTTCTATGGTATAGATGGCAAAAAAGGACACAGTTGATCAATGAATAATCAATAGTGCTGATCTCTTGATTCGAAATATCAGAGGGAAAGTTCCTACATATTCCGGATTGCCATTTAACAGTATTAAAGAGCTGAAAACTCAGTTGTTTCCCTATTTGATGAAGACAACTGCATTAGTTTGCCAGGGCTGCTATGATAAATACCACAAACCAGTTGGCTTAACCAGTAGGAATGTACTGTCTCACAGTTTTGGAGGCTAGAAATCCTACACCACCATCTGGACAGGTCATGCTTTCTCCTGAAGTTTGGAGCAGTCTTCTGCTGGCTTGCCAAGAATCCCTGGGGTTCCATGGCTGCATTTCTGCCTCTGTCATATGGCGTTCTACCTCTTTCCAGTTTCTCCTAACTTATGGCTTTTACTTCTATGTCCAGTTTCCCTTACTTATAAAAACTTCAGCCATGTGGATTAGGGCCAATACTGATTCAACTTCACCTCATCTATACAGGGCTTTTAAGACCCTATTCACAAACAAGTCCACACCTTATAACATCTTCAAAGGTCCTATTTACAATTGGGTTTACACCTACAGGATCAACGGTTAGGACTGGAGGACACGATTCAATTCCCCAAAATCACCATCTCTAAGGGAATGCAGTGATGCATTCAGGCTTCTGGTGAACGCCTCTCAGTAGATAGAGTAAGGGATGTAATGGATCAGAAAATTTAACTGATTTTAATTGGCTGGGCTGAGTAAATTTCTAAGCATGTTAAGCCTTCCATGCTGGCATGTTTGCTCTGCAGGAAATCTAGCCTATAAACGATAGGGATCTATTCAATTACAGATCATCTATTATGTCTTTGTCCTAACATGTTTAAAGAAAGATAAAACATTGACTCTCAGTTTTTAGGCGCAAAATTATAATAAATAACTCTCTCGGTAAATCCTCTACCACTTCCATCCTTTACAGGCTCTCACAAAGACTTAAGCAATATCAGGTAAGTGTAAATGGTGTACATCAGAAATTATAGAGGTTAATTTTTTTGGAAGTAGTTATCCTTGTTGCAGTATCCCCAAAAATCTTTCCTGGAGCTAAATTTGGTATTCACTTAGAAAAGAAACATGGGCTGCATTTCTCCTGGGTGAGAAGTCTGCCAATGTTCTCCTACATGAGTCAGTTTAAAATTAAAGGCTCCAACTAGAGGCTACATAAAAACTGCTTAGGAGCTGGTAAGGAAAGGGCTCTTGCACTGCTCATTGTAAAAAAAAAAAAAAAAAAAAAAAGAATGTACACAAACCTTTCCTTTTTGTGGCAATGGATACTTGTTACTTTATTATCTCTTAAAATGTACTGGATTTTAGTTACCTCTTATTTGCATTTGCCTAATCCTTTCAGTTTACACTATCATTCTATCATTCTCTTTGACAGATAAAACAGGAATGACACACAGAAGGGAGGTAGTTCTGTTTTCTTGGTTTCTATTACATGATTTTGATTGGGGATTCATTTTATTATGGCTTATTTATTCCTAACTTTCTTGCTTCCAAAAGAGGTTCCTCATATCCATTTGCATTTGACTCTTGTACTATTTAGAAGTACATTCATTTCCATCTCTCCCACCCCACCCCACCACACCCCCCAAAAAACCCTTACCTCTTGCTCTTGCCTCACTGACTTTTCTGTTTCTTCTGCATTCATTCTTGGCCATTTCCCTCTCTCTTCTTTTGTCTCATATAGTCCATGGACCACCAGTACATGCATATCTGAGTTTTCAGCTTTTTCACTCTTTTTGTAACATTTAGAATTGATCATTCCTCTCAAGTTATAGTCTCTTTTAGGATCTGTGTCCTTCAAATTATATTAAATTCTAAGTAACACAATTGAGAAGGCTCAAAGTTTCTTTTTATTGCTTTTACCTCTTAGTACCTTCTCCCTATTTCTCTTGCACTGCTCATTGTAAAAAAAATAAAAAAATAAAAAAAAAAAAAGAATGTATACAAACCTTTCCTTTTTGTGGCAATGGATACTTGTTACTTTATTTCTCCCTATGTTTCTTTCATGCTACAGTTTCATGTTAACAGTTCTTCTTTGTTAGTAATAATTAAATATAAGGAGGTTATACCTCCCATTTCTTTTAAATTCACATAGATGAGCACAATGCCAATTATTTACCTGATTTTCAGCCTTTAAAAATAATGAAATTTCTGACATATCTAAATGTCACTCACTCAAAATTCCCTTAAGTGGCAGTTGTATAACCATTATCAATACAGAGTGACCTCTTACAGTCAGACTGTTTGGGAGCTGTCTTAGCTTGGACCAGAGTGTGTTCCAGCAAATGTTCAAAAAATTCATCAAATATTCCAAAGTATGCAGCACATTACTGAATGTAAAACAAACAACCCTCTCATTAGGATATATTTTACCTTTTTCCCTAAGATAACAAATAAATTCCAAAAAAACTATAACTACATTTGAAGAACTTTCTGAACACAAAAAGCTATGATATCTTTTTAAAAAAAAAAAGTTATTAAATGGACTATGAATAGTTGGACCTGAATTTTAAGAAAGCATTATCTGTGCTGTTCATTTATTTGGTTAAGCAATGTACCTCTATAATGATTTTTTTCTTCCTCATTCATCTTCCAGAAAATGTCCTTCATCATAATTATTTTTGCTTCCTAGATTACCATGTAAATATACGTATTTTTTTTCAATCCAGTGCTGATAAAAATCTGTTCTATAAGTCTGCTCATTTTAATTCAAGTAAATAAAATTAATTTAAACACTCCATTTAAAAAATTAACAGGTTGGTAAAGCTGTATTAATCAAGTGAAAAGAAGACTATACATATTATTCTCTCCTAATGAAGTATAATGTCCTAACAGCAAGATTCAAGTTTGATTTTGGATCCCCCCATAGTGCTTACCACAGGTTTTGATGATAACAGAAACTTAAATGAATTATATTACATGAGGCAACTGAAAGTCTTGAGTGAGACTGATAGCTTTTGAAATGCAGTGATCTCTAACATGGATGTTTCTTAAAATTCTTATAAAGAAATTTTTTAACAGGCAAATTCATAATTATCTTTAGTGTTATGCTGTCTAAGAGAAAAAAGTAAAATAAATTAAATGCTCAACTAATAGTAATTATCCAAGCTAATAAAAGTATATTAACATAATGTATTATTGAAGATTATGTGAAAGTGGGTAAAATAAAGCATAGAACTCAAAATCATATATATTCACTGTAATCATCATGACACAAGATAAATATATAACCACATATAATTTCATGTTGACACATACAGTAAAGGGTGTGCAGAAATTAAATAATTACTATTTTGATCTTTAAACAGCAAGTTATTTTTCTATAATTGTATTTAAATGTACCACATTCTAAGAGATATTTCTATGGGTATTCTTTATTTCTTCTTTACACCTTAGTGTATTTGGTTTTTGTTGTTGTTTTGCTTTTAGTGAGTATGTATTAACTTTTTTTTTTCGCATGGGCAGGCACTGGGGATCGAACCTGGGTCTCTGGCATGGCAGGTGAAAATTCTGCTACCGAGCCATTGTCGCACCACCCCGTATTTATTTTATAACCCCAAAATAAGGCTATGAAATAAGAACTTGCAAACTTCTACTAATAATTCTAAAACAAACTATGCAAAGTATTCCTTTAAGTATTATATCCACTTAATTTATATTGTTTTATATTCAATAGCTACAGATTGCTTTATTTGGCGAAAAGACTACGAGTATTAACATTAAGCTTTTAAAAGAGAACACTTCATTCATAATACTTGCTGCATTAGTTTCCTAGGGCAGCCCTAACAAAGTCCCTCAAATTGTGTAACTTAAAAACAATAAAATAGACTGTCTCATAGTATATATGGCTAGAAGTCTCAAATCCAGTTGTTAGTAGTGCCATGGTCTCTGAAGACTCTAGAGAAGAATCCTTTCTCGTGTTTTCTAGTTTCTGGTGGTAGCTGTCAATGTTTGGCTCTTCTTGGCTTGTAACTACTGAAATCTCATTTCTGCTCCATCATCACATGGCATTCTTCCTTTATATTTGTCTGTCTCTGCGTCCAAATTTCCCTCTTTTTTTTAAGGACATCAGTCACATTGGTTTAGAGTCTACCCTAATTCAGTTTGGCTTCATCTTAACAAATTACATCTTCAAAGACCTGACTTCCAAATAAGGTCACATTCACAGGGCCGGGGGACATATCTTTTGAACATATCTTTTGGGGGGACACAATTCAACCCACAACACCTGCCAAGAATCTTTTTCTCTCCAGCCTCTTCACTATCACTCTCATCATAATCATCATCATCATCAACAATAAAAATAGAAATTCTTTTGTAGCTACTAAGGAATAATTAGAAATCATCTACATACTTAATCCAATGTGTCAAATTTAATTGTCTTAGCATCCCTTAACATTAGCAGGAAATAATCCTTTGATTAGTTGGTTACCAATATACTTTGAACTTATTCACCCATGTTCCACTGAATTTTTGGTTTTATCATTTTTAAAAGAATATTTGACAAATTTATTTTTAATTATTGTTCATATAGAGGAAAATGGGAATGACATCATTTTACCTAGTCAAAATTTATTTGGAGGCACAGACACTGCTTTGTACGTAGAGTTAACTGTCTCCAAGTAAATTTCATACGTTCAAGTACATTTCAATATAACTATAATTAAAGTCTGAAACAGACCCATACCTCACATTTATAATCTGATTTTCCTTTGCCACTTTGATATTTAAATTTTAAGTTATAAATAAGTGTGACTATTTCCCTTATTACAAGTAAATTCGAAGGCAAATGTTTACTCCCCATTTCATCTATCACACTAAGAACAGACCCCTTTGGGGATTTATCTATGCAAATGTTGATGAAAGAGTATTTCCATAAGAATGTGACTAAAATGAAAAAAGGGAAAGGAATGATGAGAAGCATTTCACTTCCCTGGATATTTGGGATATTCTGAAGTTAACAGATAACAGATTGTTGCTGTCTCAGGCCTTGCAGCCTGTGTGCTAATTAAGAAGCCTTGATTACTAAGGACTCCAACTTTCTGATTATGTTTTTTCTGGACTGATATGCCAAATCAGTTAAAAGTTATTCACACAGGGAAAAACCAACAAATAACTGGAACTGTAGGGGGCTTCTGAAGTTATAATAAAGAAAAGCAATGATTCCTCCAAATTTATACATCCAAGATGCTGTGCACATGATACATTTTTAGTAACATTTAGAAATATAATTCACTCGGGGGAAAGAGTTCAAAACATAACACTTTATGCAAATTGCTGTGAAGAACAAAATTTGCAGTGTGCAGGGTTCTGCTAATTTAACTGTTTCTAAGAAAACAGTATTTTGTGTAAACTGAATTCGAATCTATGAAAAGGACAAAATCCAAACATTTTAGTTAAGTGTTGCATGGAATTGCTATGAACATTTTCCCTAAAAAAATAAAAAGGCCAAATTTAGAAAAGTTTTGCAGAGCTTATAATTGAGAGCAAAATATATTAGGTATATTTTTCATGTGATTTTTATGCCCTACACTTACATTTTATAATCATATTCATTTATAAGTAGAATGCATAATCTAATTTTTAGGCATTTTCCTATAAATTATCTCAGTTGACTGTCATAACAAACCTGTAATAAGGTGTGAACAGATTCTAGTGTAAAGGAAAGGCAGAGTTACCTGTGCAGATTTAAACAAATAAGTTGTTAGCTTGATTCTAGAATCAATGTCTTCTCACTGACCACTTTTGTGACGGCCTAAGCAATTACTGTGATAGAGCCTTATGGTGATAAATGTGACTTATTCAATATAAATGGTTTAAATAATTTCAAAATCTGTGGTTTGTGGGAAATTCTGTTTAGATACTTACGTTTACCTAAGGTTGTTAGTGCAGAATTAAAAAATTTAAGGATAGAAATTGTATTTGCCACTCCCACTCTCTAAAAAATATCACTTGAATCCATCCACCTGTGACTCTGTCCACTATCATGAAGCCCCTAGGCCAGGCTATATCTCTGGTTTTATTGTTGTAACAGCCTCCTAACTAGTCTTGCCATCTCCAGGTTTGTTCCATTCTAACCCATGCATAGCCAGAGTGATCCTCCTAAAAGCCAATATTGTCACTTCCCTGATGAAAATTCTTCAATGGCTTCCACTTCTCTTAGAACAAAAGATAAAAGGATTGACTTATATAGCCTCCCTCAGCCTTGGCTTTCAATTCAACACTACCTCCCTTCCTCCATCTTCCCAAATGAACTTCCGTTATTTGAACAGATCATGGTCTCTCTTGCCTCTAGGCTTTGCATATGTGTTTTGCCTGCAGTGGAACTCTTCCTCAAATCTTTATCTAGCTATCTCCCATTCATTATTCAGGTCTCAGTTTAAACATATCCTCTGAGAACCTTCTTCCTTCTGTCCAGATTAGGCTAGATACCCCTGCAAAGTCTCCCTATGATGATCTTATTTATTGTAACTTAGTATGAATGCTTAAACAGTTTTAATTAGCTGCTTTTTCCCAGACTGGAACCATGTGAGAAGGTGACTGCATTTGTCTTGCATACAGAGGTCTCTATGACAATTGCCACAGTCTCTAGCAGTAATAATATGGACTCAATTAACACTTGTTAAAGGAAAGCATCAATTATCAATTAGCTTATCTTTCAAGATACACAATATTCTAGTTTAAATTATATTTAAACTGATAAGCGCTAATGATGGTTTGGAGCTATTTACTTCAGAAAGACATGTTCTTGAATTTAATCCATTTCTGTGAGTGTGAACTCATTGTAAGCAGGAATTTTGACAAGGTTACTTCCAATCAGGATGGGTCTTACTCTTATTACTGGAGTCCTTTATAAGGGGAATGAAATTCCGACATAGAGGAAAAGGTCTCAGGAACGAAGAGTCTGAACATCAACAGAACTCAGAAAAGAAGGCCAAACAGGGAGATGCCATCGTGTGCCCAGCACTGACAAACTAAGGACCAAGCATCATCAGCAGCCAATCAGCTCTCGTCTACGGGAAGAAAGCATCTCTTTGAAGATGTCTTGATTTGGCCTTTCTTTTAACCTCAAAAACATTAGCAAATAAATACCCATTTCACGGCATTTGCTTGAGGAGCCTAGGAATCTAAAGCAGTGCTGGAAGCTATAAAGCATAAAATCATTTTCTTGATTCATTAATTCAGCAAGAGAGATGGTTTAAGATTTAAGTGTAAAATATACCTGCTAGAAAAATACAGATAGAATATGTTAGGGGGAAAAATGATAAAATATTATAAAATTCATTTTTCAAAAGAACTATTTTGAGGAATAGTTAGCTGTAAAAAATAAAGAATAGCCGTTTGGAAAGCAAAATGATGACCTGGTTCTTTCCTAACCAAAACAAAACATGTTGTTACTCTTTTGCTAACAGAACATCATGCTTCATTGCTAGTGAATTTTTGAATAGTTACAGAAGGCAGGGAGAAGAGGGTACAGGACATGAACTGGTTTTCTTCTCATTCAAATCTCTGCAATCCTTACCTCTAAAATGAAAGGGAGAGGAATGAGATGTAAGATAGGCAAATCATTAAGAAATATTACCAAGTGCTTCTGAAGAATTAAACTACAAGAGAATTGCAAATCCTTCGAAAATAAGAAACTAGGAGGGGGAACCAAACAAAACAGAATCGTACCATAATGCTTTCTACCATAAAGCTCAGGTCAAATTAGGCACTTGGGGCATGCTGTGCAACAAGGAAAATCCATCTTCCTTCCAAAAACAACACATTTGTTTCAGTTGGTAGGTTTAGATTATACCTGAGTGAAGGCTCTGAGCAGCCAATGAAGCTTTTGAATGTGACAAACAGGTCTTTCATAGACTCTTTCAACATAGAAGAGATAGAAAGTAAGAGAGAAAACACTTTTAAAAATGAAACACTATCAAATAGCAGTAAATTACCTGTTCATAATAGTGGATATTCTCCTCGGCCATATCTGTAAACGCTGACTTGATATCATTTTGCATATTTTGTTTCCATCTTTCCCAATCTGCCTTCAGGGCATTATTAGCACACTCCACTTTATCTTCAAGTTTTCCAATCTCTTCTGTAAGCTGAATTAGGACACAAAGAGGGAGAAACTGATCTACAGATTCTTGCCATTAGGTAAATGCATTGAATCTAAGCTGACCAATTACAGCAAAACAGTTAAACTTCTTGTGAAACGTCACCAGTGTCAAGCACGTGTACTAGTTAAAATAAAAAGAACACTGGATTCAATCAGGGAAGAATGCTGAATTAAGTTCCAAGGTCTGCTACCAATTAGATTCTAAACTTGGCTAAATCTCTCACGCCCTGGGCTTCAGTTTCACTATTTATAAAACAAACAAAGGGGATTGAATTACAAATCATCTCAAATTCTACTGCATTAACATTCTTATTACCAGCATCATTGATAACATTTATGTTAAAAGATATGGTTTCACTCCTTTTGGCTTTCCATTCTTGCTCCTCATTTTTCAAGTCTTCCAGCAGTAACTCATTTAACTGACATGACGCCATTCACACAGATCCCGCAGTCCCACTGGAGGCCCAGGGGATTGCTGTGCCAAATTTTACTCAGATAGCTGGTAATGGAGGCAGATTTACATCTTAAGGCACCTGAGGCCTCATTCAGGCTCCCTCAGATAAATTTCGTGTGATACTGATACCTCCTCCTCATCTAACCCTCCAACATTTGAACATGTAATCCACTTAGTCATTTGTTTTATTCACATATTCAATAAATATTTATTAAGTGCCTACTCTGTACCAGGCATTCTTCTAGCATCTGAAGGTTCAGTAGTGAAGAAAACAAACAAAAATCCCTGCCTTTATCAGAACTTATACTCTATTTGGAAGAGAGACACCAAAACCGAGATTAATAAGTAAACTAAAAATTATGTAAATTGGTGTGATCGTTTGAAGGCGCATGTACCCCAGAAAAAAATCATGTTCTTTTAATCCATTCCTGTGGCTGTAGACCTACTGTGGGTGGGTCTAGGTTATTTCAATGGAGCCATGGGTCTTAATCCTCTTGCTGAATTCTTTTATAATTAGATAAAAGACAGAGAGAAGACACAGAAAAAAAAAAAACCCAGAGGAACTGAGAGAGGACACAGAAAACAGAAAGGATGCGACTGAAGCCAGAAACTGGAAGAAACAAAATCCAAGAGAGAAGGGAGAGACCAGCAGATGTCATCATATGCCTGGCCACGTGACAGTGGAGCTGAGGTTCGCTTGTAACTGGTCTTTGGGGAGAAAGTTCGCCTGCAGATGCCTTAATTGGAACATTTTCACAGCCTCAAAACTACACTTGTAAGGTAATAAATCCCCATTGTTAAAAGCCAACCCAACACTGCCTTTAGTCAGCGTTAGCAAACTGAAACAGTAGGTGGTAAGTGCTACAGAGAAGAATGAAGTAGAAAGCAGACAGGGGATGTTTAGACGCTACAACTTTTGATAAGGTGACCAGGGAAACCCTAAAGGAAAAAGTGTCATTTGAATAAATTTTGGAAAAAGACATGAAAGCAAGCCTTGGGATTTTCAATAGGAAAAGCATTTCTGACAGAGGAAACAGCAAAGGCAATGGCTCTTATCTAAATATGAGCAAGAAGACCAAGATGGCCATGGCAGAGTAAAAAAGGGGTAAGTCCTAGTAGCTGAGGTGAGAGAAACAGTGAGTGAACAGATGTTAGTGAGCCTTGAAGTCCAGGGTTAGTATCATGGATTTTACCAAATGTGATCTAAAACCAGGAGGATTTGAGCAGAAATGACATTCTCTCTCTCATGTTTAAGAGGAGCAATTCTACAGTACCGCTGTTTCTTCATTGAAAGTATTTGTGAAACCATATCATCTAAGATTAATTTCTATTACAGAGACATTGAAGTGTGAAAATATGTTTCAAAAATCAATAAAATATTGTATTTTGCTTCTAATGTGCTTCTAATTTGAATTATTACTCCCACCCCCTTTTTTTTGCTATGGAATTTTACTTTGCTGTTCTTATTTCATTACAGCCATATCTGTTTTTAGTTCCCTGGGGAATAGATATATGGTATTATATAAAGCTTCAATTACCTATGGGAGACATATTTCAGTGGTGAGGTTGACTTTCATGATTTTTTCCACTATCTTCTCAAATGTTTGATTTTGCAAAGTAGAAATACCTCAGAGTGAGGCTATTTATTACTATGTGGATATATGCACTCTTTCAGGTAATTATTTTCCTAAGCCTCAGAGAACATGTCTAATGGGACATTACAGAAGAACTATTAATGGTAGGTAGTCTGCAGAACCTGGAAGAGAAAGGAGAAGACACTACCAGGTGCACTGCCACATGACAGAACAGCCAACGAACCCCAAAGTTTGCTGGCCAGTCAGAAGACAGTGACCCTCAGAGGAAACAAGGCTTCTAGCCTCTGAAAGTGAGCCAATAAATTTCTGCTGCTTAACCAAACCACTGCACTAAAAACTAAAACACATCAATTTTAGGAAAAACTAACAGCTGAAAAACTAAAACACATCAATTTTAGGAAAGTTCTTTGGTACAAGGAACTATGCATTCTGATTGTGCTGCCTTGCCTGTATCAGCTCATATATACTCAACACAAGTTAACTGAAGCGGGGAAATAAAATGAGTTAGAAACCTGCCAGGCCAAAGGCGTTCCTTTAGTGTTCTGGTTCCCCAATACCACATAGCAGGTTTCAACAACTTTAAAGTTAGGAAATACAATTCATATTCTCTGCTGCAAAACAGCATAGAAAGACTGGGCTTAAAAGCACTTAAAGCTTTAGTGATTTCCCCCATTAATGTTCACAGCCATTTGGCCCTTGGAGGAAAACTGAAGAAGCAAGCTACCCCTTTTTTGCAAAAAAAAGAGTGGCAATACCAGATTAAGTAACCAGAAAAGATTTTAATAGCAGGCTAAGTAAGGATAATTTCTACAGTCAATGGTATTCGGCTAGAAATTGGCCACAAAATTAAATGAAAACCATTAACACTAAGAGCGCAAAGAAAATAATATCCCTCTCCAATAGTGGGTACATATTCTAAGAACCATAACAGAAGTAATGATGGTGACCATTTACTGAGTTCCTATCATGGAAGAGTCACACTGCTATATTAAGCAGTGTACGTTACAGCTGTTATTTCATTTAACCTGAATATTAATCCTCCAAAGTTGGTATCTTATTTTTACAAGGTGGAAAAGATGTAGGAGAAAGAGATGAAGGAGGCCACCTAGTTGTCTGTGGCACAGCAGAGAGTCAAACCATGGTTAAAGCACATGTTCTTTCTCTTCTGCCTGCACAGCATCGGGCTCTGAGCTTGCTCACTGGTGCGTTCAACATGAAAGGGGTGTTGGCTCCTATCCTCAAGGAGTTTGCAATCTATTAGGATATAGATATGCAAAAATACAACAAAAAGCAATGCTTAATACAAAGCAGAATGTGATATGTGTCACAACGGAAGAAAAAAAGTGGTACAGAAAGGCGCAAAATGGATGCCTAATTCTGATTGTGGGGTAGGAGGGGATTTGGATTGGACCTTTAATGATTGGACCTTTAACTCACTAGGCAGTGTAGAGGCCAGGCAATACCTGCCCGAAGGTATGGCATAAACAAAACAGAGGGTTATCACTACAAAGCGTGACAAAAGAATGGTCGCTAGGGGCTGCTTGGAGCCTGGAATGAGGAAGAAGAAATATGGGAGATGCAGGTGGAAAGTGTGAATGCAGATTAATCAAGGGAGAGTGTAAATGATAATGAGTATAGAATGGAATCTGCAGGAAACCGGGAGCCATTGAAGGTTTCTGACCAGGGCAGAACCGTCCCATTATTTGTATATGACAGGGTCTAAAAAGAGGGATCAAAGAGAAGATTTCAGTAGTCATAAATGAAGAAAGAATTTTTCAAATGAAGGGAACGTTGTGAGAACAACGATTACTGCAGAAGCACCATCTAGTTGGAATATTATCTGTATTGTAGAACATAATGGGGCCTGAGGCCACAAAACATCTTTTTTTAAATTTTTCTTTCGAGCATTAGATAACATGACCAACCCTCATTCAAAATACTAAATGAAAACATTGAAATAAACTTTTAAATGCATTCATGATCTGGAGAGAAAATAAAGTATGACAGTTCCACCTTGAAGACTTTTAAAAACCCTGATGACTCTAGTTTAGGTTTTCAAACTCTAATGTCTTACAGGACACCTGGAACACAAAGAGTTAAACACACACAGGTGAAGGAGAACTAGAAATGAACTTGCTCCCCTTCCACTCCAAGGTACATCAAGTAAAATTACCTATTTCTAACAGTATATATAAAAAAAGGTATCTCCCCTGCCATGGGAGAAAATGGAAATGGAATCACAAGCCTATCCTCATACACCTTTATAATCCAAATTCACACTGAAAATGCACACTGGGAAGTTTGAAAATATCAAACACAGCATGTTTTAAACTGTTGCTGGATTGGCGATACTGTAGCCTGTATTCCAGCCAGAGTTGTCAAGTTGCTCTGGAGAAAACACAAATCTGCTCTAGAGAAACAAAGTATTATTCCAAGTTAAATCTAAGAATTACTGCAGATAAACTTCTGAGGGCTATGAAATCACATCAAGGAAACAAGACACTATGAGTAAGAGCTAGAAATGTATGGCCTATAACAGTTGTTCAATAAATATTAAATGAAGATACTGAAATTTAAAACTCAGTGGGCATATTTAACAATACATAAAATAGAACTGAAGACAGGATTAGTTAACTAGAAAATATATATGAGAAATTATATAAATGTAGCTCAGAAAGAAACAAAAACAGAACCTACGAAAAAAGAAGTGAAGAAACATGAAGCACAGCAAGAGCATCTAATAAGCAACAAGTCAGAATCCTAAAATGCAAAAGAAATGGCATGCAGAATTTGATGACATGATGACCAGAATTTTAATAAAACACATCAGTTCTCAAATTCCAGAAGCTCACTAAATTTCAAACCAGATTACAAAAAAGAGAAGCATTAACATAAATACAACACAGCAAAGACACACAACATACAAGACATAGAAAAGAACTTAAATGCAAACAAAGGAAAATAAGTGGTGACCCACAACTTAAATTTGTTGTCTGCTATACAATGTAGCTAGATTCAGTAACAAAACTAGAATCTGTAAGGAGAAAAAAGCACACATATAACTTACAAAAACCCATTGTTGTGGGAAAGTCTAAAATTGCTTTATATTTTATCAATTTTATCAAAAAGTATGAAATACAGTAAGTAGATAAAGATAACTATCTCTGAAATGCTGTTATTTTACAAAGATGCAAGGTTTAAAATATGACCTAAGAATGCAAAACAAGAATTTATTAAAAATACTATTGAATGAGTCACACACAACAAAAAAAGGAATTAGCAAACAGCTAAACTAATGAAAGAATTTGAAAGTTCTAAAAAAACTGATATATCTCAATAAGCATAGATCAAGTGAAAGAAAGAAAAGACAAAAATAGACAACATTAAAAATGAAAAAAAGTATAAATGCTTTGAAGAACAATACTTTCTATTTCTCTCTCTTGCATTTTTTTCTTCTTAACCTTTATAATTATCATACACATCACATATTTTATTTTATTTTAATCTTTTTTATTGTATACCTCTCCAATTAGAATACAAGTTCCATGAAGACATGTGTCTTTGGTTGTTTCATTCAATGCTGAATCTGCAATGCTTTCAATATTGCTTACCACACATTTTCACTAAGTAAATATTTGTACTTAGGTATCAAGAACTTAATGGCAATACATTTGAATAATTAAGATAAAATCAACAAATTCTGAGGAAATTATAACTTGGCAAAACTAATTTAACAAGAAATAGAAGCCCTGAATTATCCTATGCCTGTTATAGAAATCAAATCATCGATTACAAAATTTAGCCCCCAAAATGTAGACCCAGATGATTCTACCAAATACTCAAGGTACAAATGATGACAATCTCACGCAAATTAGTCTAAGGTATAGAAAAAGATGAAATGCTTCCTTACTAACACACAGGGCTAGTATAAACTTGATTTAAAAACTGACGTTTCTAGACAAGCATTGGTAATCACAATTTTAACTCAGAAATATAGAGAAGCCCTAAAAAAAATTATTAAATCAAATTCAGCAATAGCCACATTGGTTTACCTCAAGGATCTAAGGCTGGTTAAAATTAGAAAATCTCTTAGTGTAAATTACAACATAAAGAGAAAGAAAGAAAAAAATCATGCAATTATGTGAGTAGATAAATTAATTTAGAAATTCAACATAAACTTATTCATCAAACTGTCATCAAATAAGAGTAGATAAGAACTGCCTTAAACTGATTAAAACTATATACCCATAAACTATAGCAAGCATCATTACTAATGGAAAAATTCTTGAAAGCATTTACTTTATAATCAGCAATAATACATGGATGTCCCAAAACCATTTAACATAATAATGCATTTTTAGCCAACTCAATAAGAAATGGAAAAAGAAATGAAAGTATAATTATTGAATAAATGAGACATTATGAACTCATGGTAGGATTTTCTACAGAGAAAACCCCAAAGAGACTACAAAACAGGAAAATTCAAAATAATCTGGAAGAAGTTTCGGGAAGATGGCCAAACAGGGTAGACTGAGGTCAGTCCTGCTCCAAGGAAAAGTTGGAGAAGGGACAGGAGGGTGACTGAGATGGCGATTCAAGAGTGCAACTGACCTGGGAGAGTCTTCTGTACCACACAGGGCGGCTCTAGTTCAAAAGTTGAGGAGCAGAGCAGAAAACTAAAGCCTAATGGGAAGTGCGGAGCCCACAGGAGTACACGGACGGGGAATTGGGGACTAGGAAGTACCAAGTCCTGTGCCTTGAATGCGCTACCCTCACCAGTGCAGCCCCATGACCTGAGACTCACCCCACACCCCACGCACCTGAACCCCATCACCTGCTCCCAGTCCCCGCACTCCAAGTGCCCCCGCACTCCAAGTGCCCCCGCCCCAATGCCTAGCGCACATACTCACCCCCCACCCCCACCCCAAGTGCAGCCCAACACACCTCTCCTGCACACCTCCCGAGCACTGCCTCCCCCTTCCCTGCTCCCTGGAGGCTGTCACCAGTGCATAAAGGCCATGGGGGCACTTGGAGTGCAGGGAGTGGGAGAGCACCTACACTCCTCCACTAGGCTACACTGGCTCCCCCCTACCCCCCCGTCCATATTGTCGCACAGCCTCACCCTATAGCCCCTGAGTTCCGTGCATTAGTTCATGGCACTCCTAGATAGGCACATGTGCATGGCCCCCAATCACGTCCTTCAGCTCTGGGAAAGTGCTGACCTACACAGCTGGGTCACATCCGCCCCCAGCCCATGAAGGTGTAACTCTGACCTGCTGTCATCGTTCTGTGCATGTGCACAAAGGGCCCCATGCCCTATACCAGTGCACACCAGGGCTACACCCCCCCAAACTTGTGCACCCACACAGCTACATCCTCCCTGGCTGCTGGGCACCTACATTCACAAGCACCAACATAACCTGTGCCTATATCTGCGCCGCAACATATCACCGTACTGTTGAGCTCCGCCCCAGACCCTGCATCTGCTACACATCCACCCTGCCAACACAGGGCCTTAGACTACTGAAAAAATTCAACTTCCAAAGCAAATCTATCAAGATATTTACATGCGATGAAAACAACAGATCACTAAGCATATCACAAAGCAGAGAGATATAGCCCAACCTAACGACCAAATTAAAACACCAGAGGAGACACAGACATTGGAACAACTAATCAAAGATGTTCATATAATGCCACTTAATAAAATAAGTGGGGGCAGGCCACGGTGGCTCAGCAGACAGAGTTCTTCCCTGCCATGCCAGAGACCCAGGTTTGATTCCCAGTGACTGCCTGTGCACACACATACTCACACGAAACTGAGGGAGTGATGAAAATGTTTACAGACAATCTGTCAACAAGAGACCGGCCCTAACAAAAAATACGAAAGGGAGTTCTGCCACTTAAAAAAAGAGACAGGAGAGGGAGGTCTGGAGGAGGGCACAGAATTGAAGAGTACCAGGAAGGGTAACTTAAAGGATAAAAAGAGAAAGGGAAAAGAATATATAGAACTGATAAATAAAATAAAAAAGAGAAGATGGTGGATTCAAGAAACAACTTTTCAGTAATAATTTTGAATGTTAACAGACTAAACCAACCAATTAAAAGATACAGATTGGCAGAATGGATTAAGAAATATAATCTAGCTATATGCTGGTTACAAGAGATTCATTTTTAGACACAAGGATATAAATAAATTGAAAGTAAAAGGATGGAAAAGGATTTTCCATGCAAGTCATAACCAAAAGAAAGCAGGAGTAGCTATACTAATATCGGACAAAATAGACTTTAAATGTAAAGACATCATTAGAGGGGCAGGTGATGGCAATGCAGTGGCAGAGTTCTCGCCTGCCACGCTGGAGACCAGGGTTCAATTCCCGGTGCAAAAAAAAAAAAAAAATACATCATTAGAGACAAAAGAGGACACTACAATTAAAGGGACAATTCACCAAGAAGAGGTAACAATCATAAATGCATATGCTCTCAATCAAGGAGCTCCGAAGTACATGAGACAGACACTGGCAAAACTGAAGGAAGCAAAAGATATATCAACAATAAAAGTAGGAGACTTCAATACACTATTCTCCTCTATAGACAGAACAACCAGAGAGAAGATCAACAAGGAAACAGAAGTTAAACAATTTGATAAATGAACTAGATCTAACAGACATATGTAGGTCATCGCACCCCAAAACACCAGGATATACATTCTTCTCTAGTGCTCACGGTACATTCTCCAGGACAGAACACATGCAGAGATAAAAAATAGGTCTTTATAAATTTTAATATACTGAAATTATTCAAAGCACTTTCTCTGATCATACTGGGATGAAGCTGGATCTCAAAAACTACCAAAGAATGAGAACATTCACAAATATATGGAAACTAAATAACACACTCTTAAACAACCAGTGGCCCAAAGAAGAAATTGCTAGAGAAATCAGTAGCTATGTGGAGACAAATAAAAATGAGAATACAACTTTCAGAACTTATGGGATGCAGCAAAGGCTGTGCTGAGAGAGAAATTTATTGCTCTAAATCGCCTATATTAAAAAAACAAGAAAGAGCAAAAATCAAGGATTTAACTACTCACCTGGAGAAATCTGAGCAAGAATAGCAAATTAACTCCAAAGCAAATAGAAGAAGAGAAATAACAAAGATTAAAGCAGAGTTAAATAAATGAGAGAACAAAAGAACAACAGAAAGAACCAATAAAAGCAAAAGTTGGTTCTTTGAGAAAATCAATAAATTGATGGGCCACTAGCAAGACTGACAAAGAAGAAAAGAGAGAGGTTGCAAACAAACAAAATCAGAAATGAGAAGGGGTGCGTTGCCACAGATCCTGGAGAAATAAAAGAAATAAAAGAAATCATACTATGAACAACTATATGCCAACAAACTAGACAATTTAGATGAAATGGACAACTTCCTGGAAACACAAAGAAGCTACACTGACTCAAGAAGAAACAGAAGACTCTTCCTATAGAGAAAAGCCCAGGGCCAGATGGCTTTCCAGGGGAATTTTATCAAATGTTTCAAAAAGAATTAATACCAACCTCTCTCGAAGTTTTCCAAAAAACTGAGGAAAAAGGAACTCTACCTAACTCATTTTATGACCTAATATTTTAATACTAAAACCGGGTAAAGATGCTATAAGAAAGGAAAACTACAGGCCAATCACCCTAATGAACATAGATGTCAAAATTCTCAACAAAATATTTGCAAATCAAATCCATAACACATTAAAAGAATTACACACCACAACCAAGTGGGGTTTATACCAGGTGGCACTGTACAGAAATTAACAGCCATATTGGTCTAGAAACGTTAAACTTAATTTTTTTTCCATTTGTACAGGGGTAAATGCACTGTATTAAATACGTAAGGTCTTATCTACAAAGGTTGGGTTACAGAAACTAATAAAGTATTCTTTAAATAATGAAAAAAAAATAATTTAGAAGAGTGCCGGACCTAAGATAAATATGAAAAAAATGAATTCCATTTCTATCCTTCAGCCAAAAAAAGTTAGAAAGTAAAAACTTTTAAATACACAATTTATATTAGAAACAAAAAATGTAAGGTACTCAGGAATAAATTTAGCAAAACATGTAGGAAAGATCTTTTTGGAAAAGAAAATCAAACCTTATTCAGAAACATCAAAGAAAACCTAAAGAAATGGTGGTGTATCTGAAAATTTATTCTATTTTAAATTTTCTAGCTAACTCTTTCTTTTGATTTCAGCTTAAATATCAATTCCTCAGCTATTCTTTTCCTAAATATCATTTATGTAGAAAGTAGGTTCTGTTTTGTTCTCTCAGCTCTATTTCCGCCCTTGTCTGTTTCCTTTTTAACATTCTTTAGAGTAAGCAATTATTTTATTTATTTGCCTACGCATTTCCTGTTGGACCTTCCATGAAGGGCCACATTTCTACCATTACAATTTCAGTGCTTGCACTATGTGGCAATTTGATAAATATATGTAGACTGAATGAATGATTTTAGAAAAATGTTAGTAATGAATGTAGACTTTTTTCCTTACAGCCTTCCCAAGGATTATTTCCTTACATTTTTATATACCACAATTTAAAATGTGTCTGTACCCAACCCTAAAAGCATTTCTCAAAATTTTAAGCATAACAATACAATTTGAGGTACATAGTTATTTTTACTTAAAAATATCATTGTTGGCTTCCTTTTTAAACAGCTTCTCTATTATTTCCTTTTATGGGAAAAAATCCAACTATTCAATCAATTTATTCACATGCTAAAAATTTTTTTCTTCGCACTCAAGAAAGATGAGAAATTATCATTTTGAAAAGTTCTTGAAAATAATATACCTAAATAAAAAGATTGGATTGCCACTCCATCAGAAGACAATAGAAAATTCAAAATTTCAATTCTAATCTGACAGCTACATCTTCTTAACAAGTATTAATTAAATTGCAGGGGAGAGATAAGAAGCTTTTTAACAATAAAATTATATTATTTTCTGATTTGTGAGAGAGGTAAGATAGATGTGTCTGAAGAAATTAGATGCTTGATTATACAATGCTGCTCAAATACATGATTACTGAGTAGTACCTTTCTACACACTTTACAATACATACTTTCCTTTAAAAGTAAAAACATCTCTCCCTGAACCTACTGCTGATTTTGTTACCCCAAAATACTTGTTTAGTAAAACACAATGTATTTTCTAAAACTGGCAAATGGACTCCTAAGATGTCCATACTTGCAGCTGACATAACACCTTTCAAGTCAGCACTTCTGATACTATTAGCTTTCCTAAAATAAAGAGTAGTCATGATTTCTTGTGACACTGTATGCAACAGAAAGCCAATTATTTAAACTGTAGCCTTTTTGGAAATGCAGTGACTTCCTCTGAATCTTTTGTTCAATAGAAGCACAGTAAATATATGTTGGCTTGAAAAGGATTCATTTCTTTCTAGGCGCTTTCACAAGATCCATTAAAAGAAGAATGATGTGGATTTTTTAAAAATAAAAAAAATAACATTAAGATCTTTTAATCCTTCCGATATAACAATTTCCTATATTTCTTGTGCTGCTTTGAAAGGATGTATGTCCCCTAGAAAAGCCATGTTTTAATCTAAATCCCATTTCATAAAGGTAAATAATCCCTATTTAGTACCGTATGTTTGAAACTATAATCAGATCATCTCCCTGGAGATGTGATTTAATCAAGAGTGGTTGTTAAACTGGATTAGGTGACAACATGTCTCCACCCATTTGGGTGGGTCTTGAGAAGTTTCTGGAGTCCTATAAAAGGAGAGACATTTTGGACAATGAAGGAGATTCAGAGAGAGCAGAGCAGAACGACATAGCCACGAGAAGCAGAGTCCACCAGCCTGCGACCTTTGGAGATGAAGAAGGAAAATGTCTCCCGGGAAGTTTCATGAAACAGGAAGCCAGGAGAAGAGAGAGAAACTCTGAACTGCATCTGCCTTCTTGAATCAAGGTATCTTTCCCTGGATGCCTTAGATTGGCCATTTCTATTTTGCTTTAAGTGGGACATTTTCTCAGCCTTAGAACTGTAAGCTAGCAACTTATTAAATTCCCCTTTTAAATGCCATTCTATTTCTGGTATATTGCATTCTGGCAGCTAGCAAACTAGAACATTTCTCAAAAACATAATCTAGAGAAGTAAAATGCTAAATTACCATTAGGTTTTCTGAGGTTAAAAGAAATATACTGCAAAGCCAAAATCTAAACGTATCAATTTCACAGAATTCAGCAGTGCGTAAATTTTTCTGTCATGAAAGTTATATTCTATTTACTCACTAAACAAACATTATTTCACATATTATCTCATATAATTCTCTCTGTATGGCTATAAGTTAAATATTAGTGGTTATAGAGGCTCAAGTGCCTTTTTCGTAAACTCTGTCCAGTACCAGTTTTCTAACTTGTGATCCAAATGCGACCATAATACAAAAAAACCAAAATGGTGCATGAACTTCAGGGCACACGTAAGACAGCTCACAGGGCTGCACGAAAGAACCTCCACTGACATTTAACTTTTATTCTTTTTAATATTGACTTATATGCATAGTTTATAATCCAGATAAAATATATGAATATAATAGTACAAGTAGCCCCTCTCTTTCTCCGCCGGCCCGCCGCGCGGCGCCCACGCCCCACAGCAGCCGACCCGCCCGCCCTCCTTCTCCCCCCTCCTTCCCCTTCTGCTCCGGCGGCTCTCCAATCACCACAGTGCCCTCTTCCCCCGCCTTCACCGGCTCCTCCGCCACCAGCCTCGACAGCCTTGCCGCCCTCACCTTTCCTCCTCCAGAACAGCTACTGGGGGAGTGGGGATAATACAGAGCAGCTCCCGGAGCCACGAGGGAGATCAAAGGGACAGCGTACCCCATCCTGGAACGGCTGACTATCTGGGAGAACCAGCTCCGGTGAGATCACCAAGGGGCACGGGCTTTCCTGGGTGGGACGGCAAGCGACCAGAGTCCCTCCCTTCCACCTTCCCAGGCCAGCTGGTAGAATTGGACAGGCGGTCCCCTTAGGCTGCGGCGGCTGGTGACCCCACCACGCGAGGCCCCCCAGACCAACTGAGATAGTTGGGTCGGAAATCCCCAGACTGCGGAGAACAGTGACCGGGGGATCCCTTCCAAACACGTGACTCCCCTGTCCGGCTGGGAACAGTGCACTCTCCCGGGCTGCAACAGCTGGCGCCCTCCTGCCACGCTTGGCGCCCCGGGCCGACCAGCTAATTCGGCTGGACGCTCTCCCGTGCTGCGGTGGCCGGCGACCCTCCCCGCATTAGGAACCCCAGGCCGGCTGGCATTCTTCCAAGACACTTCGGCTGCCGAACCTCCCCTACGGCGAGAATTTTCCAGAGTTAAAGGACACACAGCAACTTTCACTGGTGGAACCCGTAGACAAACGTGTGCCACGAGCGCCACCTACTGGGCAGGATAGGAAAAACAGAACCCAGAGATTGCACAGAAAAATCTTTCAACCTGTGGGGTCGAACACCCAGGGAAATCTGACTAAATGCCCAGACGCCAGCAGAAGATAATGGATCACGCTCAGAAAATTGAACATATGGCCCAGTCAAACGAAGAAACCAATAGTTCAAATGAGATACAGGAGTTGAAACAACTAATGCTGAATATATGAACAGAAATGGAAAACCTCTTCAAAAACGAAATCGATAAATTGAGGGAGGACATGAAGAAGACATGGGCTGAACATAAAGAAGAAATAGAAAAACTGAAAAAACAAATCACAGAACTTATGGAAGTGAAAGATAAAGTAGAAAAGATGGAAAAAACAATGGATACCTACAATGACAGATTTAAAGAGACAGAAGATAGAATTAGTGATTTGGAGGATGAAACATCTGAATTCCAAAAAGAAACAGAAACTATCCGGAAAAGAATGGAAAAATTTGAACAAGGTATCAGGGAACTCAAGGACAATGTGAACCGTACAAATATACGCGTAGTGGGTGTCCCAGAAGGAGAAGAGAAGGGAAAAGGAGGAGAAAAACTAATGGAAGAAATTATCACTGAAAATTTCCCAACTCTTATGAAAGACCTAAAATTACAGATCCAAGAAGTGCAGCGCACCCCAAAGAGATTAGACACAAATAGGCGTTCCCCAAGACACTTACTAGTTAGAATGTCAGAGGTCAAAGAGAAAGAGAGGATCTTGAAAGCAGCGAGAGAAAAACAATCTGTCACATACAAGGGAAACCCAATAAGACTATGTGTAGATTTCTCAGCAGAAACCATGGAAGCTAGAAGACAGTGGGATGATATATTTAAGTTACTAAAAGAGAAAAACTGCCAGCCAAGACTCCTATATCCAGCAAAATTGTCCTTCAAAAATGAGGGAGAAATTAAAACATTCTCAGACAAAAAGTCACTGAGAGAATTTGTGACCAAGAGACCAGCTCTGCAAGAAATACTAAAGGAAGCACTAGAGTCAGATACAAAAAGACAGAAGAGAGAGGCATGGAGAAAAGTGTAGAAAGAAGGAAAGTCAGATATGATATATATAATACAAAAGGCAAAATGGTAGAGGAAAATATTATCCAAACAGTAATAACTCTAAATGTTAATGGACTGAATTCCCCAATCAAAAGACATAGACTGGCAGAATGGATTAAAAAACGGATCCTTCTATATGCTGTCTACAGGAAACACATCTTAGACCCAAAGATAAATATAGGTTGAAAGTGAAAGGTTGGGAAAAGATATTTCATGCAAATAACAACCAGAAAAGAGCAGGAGTGGCTGTACTAATATCCAACAAATTAGACTTCAAATGTAAAACAGTTAAAAGAGACAAAGAAGGACACTATATACTATTAAAAGGAACAATTAAGCAAGAAGACATAACAATCATAAATATTTACGCACCGAACCAGAATGCCCCAAAATACGTGAGGAATACACTGCAAACACTGAAAAGGGAAATAGACACATATACCATAATAGTTGGAGACTTCAATTCACCACTCTCATCAATGGACAGAACATCTAGACAGAGGATCAATAAAGAAATAGAGAACCTGAATATTACTATAAATGAGCTTGACTTAACAGACATTTATAGGACATTACATCCCACAACAGCAGGATACACCTTTTTGTCAAGTGCTCATGGATCATTCTCAAAGATAGACCATATGCTGGGTCACAAAGCAAGTCTTAACAAATTTAAAAAGATTGAAATCATACACAACACTTTCTCGGATCATAAAGGAATGAAGTTGGAAATCAATAATAGGCGGAGTGCCAGAAAATTCATAAATACATGGAGGCTCAACAACACACTCTTAAACAACAAGTGGGTCAAAGAAGAAATTGCAAGAGAAATTAGTAAATACCTAGAGGCAAATGAAAATGAAGACAAAACATATCAAAACTTATGGGACGCAGCAAAGGCAGTGCTAAGAGGGAAATTTATTGCCCTAAATGCCTTTATCAGAAAAGAAGAAAAGGCAAAAATGCAGGAATTAACTGTCCACTTGGAAGAACTGGAGAAAGAACAGCAAACTAATCCCAAAGCAAGCAAAAGGAAAGAAATAACAAAGATTAGAGCAGAAATAAATGAACTTGAAAACATGAAAACAATAGAGAAAATCAATAAGACCAGAAGTTGGTTCTATGAGAAAATCAACAAGATTGATGGGCCCTTAGCAAGATTGACAAAAAGAAGAAAGAGAGGATGCAAATAAATAAGATTAGAAATGGAAGAGGAGACATAACTACTGACCTCACAGAAATAAAGGAGGTAATAACAGGATACTATGAACAACTTTACGCTAATAAATACAACAATTTAGATGAAATGGACAGGTTCCTGGAAAGACATGAACAACCAACTTTGACTCAAGAAGAAATAGACGACCTCAACAAACCAATCACAAGTAAATAGATTGAATTAATTATTCAAAAGCTCCCTAAAAAGAAAAGTCCAGGACCAGACGGCTTCACATGTGAATTCTATCAAACATTCCAGAAAGAATTAGTACCAACTCTCCTCAAACTCTTCAAAAAAATCGAAGCGGAGGGAAAACTACCTAATTCATTCTATGAAGCCAACATCACCCTCATACCAAAACCAGGCAAAGATATTACAAAAAAAGAAAACTACAGACCAATCTCTCTAATGAATACAGATGCAAAAATCCTCAATAAAATTCTAGCAAATCATATCCAACAACACATTAAAAGAATTATACATCATGACCAAGTAGGATTCATCCCAGGTATGCAAGGATGGTTCAACATAAGAAAATCAATTAATGTAATACACCATATCAACAAATCAAAGCAGAAAAATCACATGATCATCTCAATTGATGCAGAGAAGGCATTTGACAAGATTCAACATCCTTTCCTGCTGAAAACACTTCAAAAGATAGGAATACAAGGGAACTTCCTTAAAATGATAGAGGGAATATATGAAAAACCCACAGCTAATATCATCCTCAATGGGGAAAAATTGAAAACTTTCCCCCTAAGATCAGGAACAAGACAAGGATGTCCACTATCACCACTATTATTCAACATTGTGTTGGAAGTTCTAGCCAGAGCAATTAGGCAAGAAAAAGAAATACAAGGCATCAAAATTGGAAAGGAAGAAGTGAAACTATCACTGTTTGCAGACGATATGATACTATACGTAGAAAACCCAGAAAAATCCACAACAAAATTACTAGAGCTAATAAATGAGTACAGCAAAGTAGCAGGCTACAAGATCAACATTCAAAAATCTGTAGCTTTTCTATACACTAGTAATGAACAAGCTGAGGCGGAAATCAAGAAACGAATCCCATTTACAATCGCAACTAAAAGAATAAAATACCAAGGAATAAATTTAACCAAAGAGACAAAAAACCTATATAAAGAAAACTACAAAAAACTGCTAAAAGAAATCACAGAAGACCTAAATAGATGGAAGGGCATACCGTGTTCATGGATTGGAAGACTATAATTAAGATGTCAATCCTACCTAAACTCATCTACAGATTCAATGCAATACCAATCAAAATCCCAACAACTTATTTTTCAGAATTAGAAAAACCAATAAGCAAATTTATCTGGAAGGGCAGGTTGCCCCGAATTGCTAAAAACATCTTGAGGAAAAAAAACGAAGCTGGAGGTCTAGCAATGCCGGACTTTAAGGCATATTATGAAGCCACAGTGGTCAAAACAGCATGGTATTGGCATAAAGATAGATATATCGACCAATGGAATCGAACAGAGTGCTCAGATATAGACCCTCTCATCTATGGACATTTGATCTTTGATAAGGCAGTCAAGCCAACTCACCTGGGACAGAACAGTCTCTTCAATAAATGGTGCCTAGAGAACTGGATATCCATAAGTAAAAGAATGAAAGAAGACCCGTATCTCACACCTTATACAAATTTAACTCAAAATGGATCAAAGATCTAAACATTAGGTCTAAGACCATAAAACAGTTAGAGGAAAATGTAGGGAGATATCTTACGAATCTTACAACTGGAGGCGGTTTTATGGACCTTAAACCTAAAGCAAGAGCACTGAAGAAAGAAATAAATAAATGGGAGCTCCTCAAAATTAAACACTTTTGTGCATCAAAGAACTTCATCAAGAAAGTAGAAAGACAGCCTACACAATGGGAGACAATATTTGGAAACGACATATCAGATAAAGGTCTAGTATCCAGAATTTATAAAGAGATTGTTCAACTCAACAACAAAAAGACAACCAACCCAATTACAAAATGGGAAAAAGACTTGAACAGACACCTACCAGAAGAAGAAATACGTATGGCCAAGAGGCACATGAAGAGATGCTCAATGTCCCTGGCCATTAGAGAAATGCAAATCAAAACCACAATGAGATATCATCTCACACCCACCAGAATGGCCATTATCAACAAAACAGAAAATGACAAGTGCTGGAGAGGATGCGGAGAAAGAGGCACACTTATCCACTGTTGGTGGGGATGTCAAAGGGTGCAACCACTGTGGAAGGCAGTTTGGCGGTTCCTCAAAAAGCTGAATATAGAATTGCCATACGACCCAGCAATACCATTGCTGGGAATATACTCAAAGGACTTAAGGGCAAAGACAGAAACGGACATTTGCACACCAATGTTTATAGCAGCGTTTTTTACAATTGCAAAGAGATGGAAACAGCCAAAATCTCCATCAACAGAAGAGTGGCTAAACAAACTGTGGTATATACATACGATGGAATATTATGCAGCTTTAAGACAAGATAAACTTATGAACCATGTAATAACATGGATGGACCTAGAGAATATTATGCTGAGTGAATCCAGCCAAAAACTAAAGGACAAATACTGTATGGTCCCACTGATGTGAACGGACATTCGAGAATAAACTTGAAATATGTCATTGGTAACAGAGTTCAGCAGGAGTTAGAAACAGGGTAAGATAATGGGTAATTGAAGCTGAAGGGATACAGACTGTGCAACAGGACTAGATACAAAAACTCAAAAATGGACAGCACAATAATACCTAATTGTAAAGTAATCATGTTAAAACACTGAATGAAGCTGCATCTGAGCTATAGGGTTTTTTTTGTTTTTGTTTGCTTGTTGGTTTGTTTGTTGTTGTTGTTTTTTACTATTATTACTACTTTTATTTCTTTTCTTTATATTAACATTTTATATCTTTTTCTGTTGTGTTGCTAGTTCCTCTAAACCGATGCAAATGTACTAAGAAACAATGATCATGCATCTATGTGATGATGTTAAGAATTACTGAGTGCATATGTAGAATGGTATGATTTCTAAATGTTGTGTTAATTTCTTTTTTTTTCTTTCCGTTAATAAAAAAAAAAAAAATAAAAAATAAAAAAAAATAAAAAAATAGTACAAGTAAATATTATGTAAATTAAAAATATACATATTTTGGGGAATTGGCTCACAAATATTTAGGTGATGGATTACGTGATCAAAAAAGTGTAGTTACTACCACACTGTTTTTACTGCAGTGCTGTATGTTTTAAACAGGTGAATTTCCTTGATGTTTCTTTCAGACATTCACCTCTTTTCTATTTGAAACCTTACACAGCTAAATCCTCCAGCAAAAATGAGTTCTCTCCTGGGCAGGCCACAGTGGCTCAGCAGGCAAGAATGCTCGCTTGCCATACCAGAGGACCGGGGTTCGATTTCCAGTGCCTGCCCATGTAAAAAAAAGGTAAAAAAAATGACTTCTCTTCTTTGACTCAATCAAACAAACAACCATTCATAAGGCAGCTCTTAAAACTGGAACATACTCTAATGCAGCAGCAGCAGCACCAACAATAGCTAGTTCTTTTAATCCTTGCTAGGTGTCCGGCATGATTGTAAGCACTTCGTGTTAATTCATTTAATCCTATGAACCAGGCAATATTTTTAACCTCTTCTCTGCAAATTAAGAAACTGAGGCATGTAGAAGTTAGCCAACTTACCCAAGACCATACAGTTAAGAAAGAACTGTCAAAATTTTATCCCCTCTGATTCAGCAATTTTACTTCTAGGTATTCTACAGATATATATTGATGCATTTACAATATAATATATGGACAAGGCTATTATCTGAAGCTTTGTTTATAGTAGCCAAGATTAGAAATAACAAATGTTCATCAGCAGGGGCCAGATCAAATAAATTCTGGTATATCCGTACAGTGACATTTCATGCAGTTGTAAAAGGACAATAAATGGAATGATTTCCAAGACATGTCATTGTGCCAAAGAAGCAAAGAACTGAAACATTTATAGCATATTATTATTTTGACAAAAGAAGAAAAATCAGAACGTGTACTCATATTTGTTATACATACATAAAAAAACCTGAAAGGCTATAAACAGATAATAAAGTATTCCCTTTTAATGTGGGTAGTAGGGCCCAGGAAGACATGATACAGTAGTGGAAAGAAGACTTTTCACTGAATGTGTTTTCACAAAGTTATGAATTTTCAACCATGTGAATATATTACTTATCCAAATAATATCATTTTTTAAATCAAAGTGCTAATTAGTTATATATTAGAGAACAAGATTGTATATCTTATGGGACAAATGAAAAGGCAAGTTTCCGAATGTTATATAAACGGACATTGGTAGCTGTGGGTAATATTTTTAGGGTCACATCATGTAGGAATTCAAACAGTGAAGGTCTCAGCAGCAACAGAGCCTGGCCTCCTGGGAAAGGCTGAATCACTAGAGCTTGTTATATATTGAACATGCCCCTGCTGATCCCAAACTTTACCCCTCTCCCTGGTCACACTACTATTGAGAGCTGGTGACTTAAATTAAGGGAAGAAATTATGCTGCCTTCATTCATTTCACACCCTCTTTTTTACTGAGAGACAAGCAGGGTATGTCAATTTACTCTAAATTAGACACATTAAAACTTCTAGTTCACTATGACAGAATAATTCAAGTCACAAATAATGTTCTGAAACAGAGATAGCAAATAGAATTCATCATATGCAAACTCCAATGGATTGGTATTAGTTGTCCAAAGGATGCTGATATATGTGTTTTTGAGGATCTGTCTGGGTTCACATACATAGTTATTCAATGGAATAGTGGTGTCTACAATGGGTAAAAGAGCAGAAAGCTGTTGCCTTTATTTGAGTCCTAGAACACAGCTAATAGTACGGCTGCTGGAGTCCTGCTTCAACAATTCCTGCATGTGCAATATTGAGGCAGCAACTTTATTTCTCTGTTCCTCAGTTTTCACATCTGTAAACTGAGCATAACAGTACCTACACTTCATTATTGCGTGAGATTTAAATGAGCGAATACATGTAGATCACCTAGAACACTGCCTGGAACATAGTAAGTGCTTAATAAATGTTAGCTATTATTATTATTATCAGGTAGTTTTAGCACAATTTATTGATCTGGTTAAAATAAAATTCTATGTAATAATTCCTTGAAAGAAGAAAAAAAAAATCTACATTCTCTGACCATCCTAACTCTACCTGTTTCAAAGTGTTTTGAAGTTGCAATTTCCACTTTCTCGTGAAATCTAAATATTATTTTTGGAGGGAAAAAATGAAGAAAGCAGTAAATTCAAAATTCCCATTTGTTTTGATTTTGGTGGAGAGAAGTGTTATTTGCCTTTACATGGTCTCACTCCTCTGTACTTCAAATTCACCAGTCAGAAAATGAAACAAAAAAAAGATTATAAAGGATCAGAGATTATATTGTTTAGTGCAAGGCTTATAGTTCTGGCTCTGCTATTTAACTGGTTATAAAACAGTGGTAAACCACCTAATCTTTCTTCTCAAAATTTTTACTACTACAACCTTAATTTAAAGCATGAACACCTCCCTCTGAATTCAACACTCTAAGCTGATCTCCAGATTTCCCCAACAGGAAAGAGAGTGAGTGCTGGAAAAATGTGTATGAGCTCTTTCTTTTCCCTTTCCCCTCTAGAACAATTTAGTTCTAAATCTATTCGTTGGTGTCCATGCTGGTGGAGGAAGGGGGATCAGAGCAGGGGGTCAGAGTATTAGCAAGGAGAAGAGAGAGCCTGCAAAAGGCGGTCTAGTGAAAGGAGTAACGGTCCAAGCAGAGTGGGGATGCAGTAGGGTGCCCTGGTCCAGGGAATCGGAGCGCTGAAGTGACTTCCCTCCCACGTGTGTGCCCAGTGCAGGGGGTGAAGCCCAGGTGGGTGAGAAGGGTCTCCACTTAGGAGAGCAGATGGCATGGCCAAAACGGGGGCCTGATAGCTAGGTGAATATATAAAGGAGAGTGGGAATCAGTCATCTGTTATTCTACAAATATGGAAAGGAAGAAAACTAGAATGAACTCTTACAATGCTGGATTAGAAATGAAGGCACTGGTGTGGACTCATTTTAAGTATATATAGATAGAGGAATAATTATAGGGGTGTGTGTGTGAGATACACATAGATATATACTCTAGTTCTGTCACTTGGAATAGTGAAATGTCAATCGCTGTGAGCACATCTGCTCTAGTTTGCTAGCTGCCGGAATGCAATATACCAGAAACATAACGGCTCTTAAAAAGGGGAATTTAATAAGTTGCTAGTTTACAGTTCCAAGGCCGAGAAAATGTTCCAATTAAAACAAGTCTATAGATATGTTCAATCAAAGGCATCCATCCAGGGAAAGATAATTGGTTCAAGAAGGCCAGTGAAGTTCAGGGTCTCTCTCTCAAGTGAGAAGGCACATGGCAAACACAGGGCTTCTCTCACAGCTGGGAGGGCACATGGCAAACACGGCGTCATCTACTAAATTTCTCTCCTGGCTTCCTGTTTCATGAAGCTCCCGGGAGGTATTTTCCTTCTTCATCTCCAAAGGTCGCTGGCTCGTGGACTCTCTGCTTCATGGTGCTGCAGCATTCTCTGCTCTCTCCGAATCTCCTTCTTTCTCTAAAATGTTTTCTTTTTTATAGGACTTCAGAAACTAATCAAGACCCACCCAAATGGGTGGAGACATGTTGTCACCCAATCCAGCTTAATAACCACTCACATTTCCAGGGAGATGATCTGATTACAGTTTCAAACATACAGCATTCAATAGGGATTATTCTACCTTTATGAAATGGGATTTTGATTAAAACATGGCTTTTCTAGGGGGCATACGTCCTTTCAAACCAGCACAACACCTAATGTCAAGATCTTGAATTCCAGATATCTTTTCCCAGTAAAAAGAGCAAGAACTCCTTGAAGAAATGGTTAATTCCAGGGCTAGGGCAAGGTAAGTAAAAGAGCCTGTACAAGAAAGCAAAGAAGTTTAAAAAAGTGTTGAGGACTTTTCAAAAAGACATAGAAGCTGCTTGAAGTAGTTCAATTGGCCAAAATGGGAGAAATGTGGGTAACAAAATAAATAATAATAGCAATAGATTAAAACACACTGAGTAAAATAGAAAAGTACAAGTCTGCATATACACAAGCCTACAAACACATGTACACACTCACACATGAGAATAAATAAAAAGTTTGATTAGGAAAGGGAAAATCACTAGATTCAAAATAACTCCCAACAGGCAAAGTGGGACAGAAATCCTACAATGAGCTGGGACTAAGCATCAAGGGATTGAGAAAACCTTCTCAACTAAAGGGGGAAGAGAGAAATGAGACAAAATAAGGTGTCAATGGCTGAGCGATTCCAAACAGAGTCAAGAGGTTATCTTGGAGGTTATTCTTACACATTATATAGATATCACCTTTTTAGTTAAGGTATATTGGAGAAGCTGGAGGGAACTGCCTGAAAATGTAGAGCCGTGTTCCAGTAGCCATGTTTCTTGATGATGATTGTATAATGATATAGCTTCCACAATGTGACTGTGTGATTGTGAAAACCTTGTGTCTGATGCTACTTTTATCTACCTTGTCAAGAGATGAGAGGAACATATGGAATAAAAATAAATAATAGGGGGAACAAATGTTAAAATAGATTTAGTTTGAAATGCTAATGATCAATGAAAGGGATCAGTAAAGGGTATGGCCTGTAAAAATTTTTTTTTCTGTTTGTTATATTTTTCTGTTGTCTTTTTATTTCTTTTTCTGAATTGATGCTAATGTTCTGAGAAATGATCATGTTGATGAATATGCAACTATATTGTGAACTGCTGAGTGTATGTGTTGGGAATGTTTGTTTCTTGTAATTTTTTTTAATTAATAAAAAATTAAAAGAAAAAGAATGTATGTGCTTGATGCAAATGTTCCAAGAAATGATCATGATGATGAATATACAACTATATGATGATATTGTGAATTACTGATTATATATGTAGAATGGAATGATCAAAAATTACAAATGTTTGCTTTGGTTTGGTGTTTTTTGGTATTTAAAAAAAGAAAAAAATTAATAAAAAAAAGAATGTAAAAAAAAATGTAGAGCTGTGTTCTAGTAGCCATGTTTCTTGAAGATGACTGTATAATGATACAGCTTTCACAATGTGACTGTGTGATTGTGAAAATCTTGTGCCTGATGCACCTTTTATCTACGGTATGGACAAATGAGTAAAACATATGGATTAAAAATAAATAAATAGTAGGGGGAACAAATGTTAAAATAAATTTAGTAGATTGAAATGCTAGTGATGAATGAAAGGGAGTGGTAAGGGTATAGAAAAAAATAGGGGATACAAAGGCTAGAATATAATAGAAATACTAGCAGTCAACGAGAGGGAAAGGTAAGGGGTATGGTATGTATGTGTGTTTTCTTTTTTCTTTTTATTTCTTTTTCTGAATTGATGCAAATGTTCTAAGAAATGATCAAGGTGATGAACATATAACTATGATATGATATTGTGAGTTACTGATTATATACCAAGAATGGAATGATTATACGGTAAGAATGTTCATGTTTGTATGTTATGTTTAAAGAAAAAACTTCCCAACAAAATGCTTAATAATTACAGAGGGAAAGGGTGCTTTTACAGTGGAGAAGTCCAAGTGAACAAAGACAGAATCATCATTAATAGGAAAAATAAAAATCAGGTGCCCCTGACAGTATGCAGTGAAAAGATCATGGCATCATTGTAGTGCTATTCCTGCCAAAGATTCATAAATTCAGTGTAATCATAAGGAGATATCAGATGAGTCCAATGGAAGGTATTCTGCAAAATAACTGGCCTGTAATCTTCAAAAGTATAAAAGTCATATAAATCAAGGAAAGATCAAGAAACTGTTCCATACAAAAAGAGACAACTAAAAGTTGTTGAACATTAACGATACAACTGGCAAAACAAGCAACAACTTGATAAGCGACGAGCATTAGATAATAGCAATGTATCAATGTTAATTTACTGATATTGATGGTTGCATTGTTCTGTAAGAGAATGTCCATATTTGTAAAAATACACATTTTTCTAGGGATGAGTACAAGATTTGCAACTTACTTTCTAATGGTTCAAGAGAAAAAATGTTCTTTGAGATGTGCCTGCAACTTTTCTGCTTATCATTTCAGGATAATAAGAATAGCAAATTTAAAAGCACACATCATATCATTATTCTTTCTTGCTTAAAACTGCTCAGTAACTTCCCACTGCAACCAGAATAAACCCAAGGCAAACATGTGCCCTCCTTGCTCTCAGTTCTCATTCCTGCTGTGTAGTGATGTGATGTTAATGATCTTAAGTCCTGAAAATATTGTAAACATGTTGCCCACAAAGAGCATGTAAAAATACTGAGAAAACATGTTTTTGTTACAAGTGATAAACAGGTATTAATGTGAGGATACAATATGGATTGTCTTGCTACCAGCCAGGAGGGGCCCTCCCTCAATAAAAATACTGACAACTAGATCTCTAAGGCCTAAATACGCACGTGCATATGCTGCTTTGGAGAGTATCAGGAGGAGGCAGGCTGACCCGGGTGTTCTGACTCCCAGATCCGATGCCTGCACTGTGCTGCGAGGTTCACGGTCCCCCTCGCCACTGCACTCAGACCAGCACCTCCAGCCATCAGCTTTGGACCCTCCACTGACACCACAACAGACCCAGCTGTTGAGACCTCTCATTAAAGGTACCTTGTATTGGCCCCTGGGCCAGTGGACTTTAGAAACACTGACATCTTCCACCTTGACCTGCTTATTGTGTATCAGTTGCATTGGCAGCTTGCAATTAAACAAGCAAATAAATTGCATTGCACTTTCAAACAAACCACTGTCCTGTGAAAAATCTGAATGTAAGTGCTGAATTTACTCTTTTCTTTCTATTTACTTTCTGTTTGTTAGGACAATGCACACAACAATTTCCCAGCCCTTACCCACTTCTCTATATCCTAGCTGCACTGGAACATACTGGGCTCATCCCCACTGCAAAGCTTCTCATGGTTTCTTCAGCTTCCTAGAACATGGAGCTCAGATTTTTGAACAATTAGCTCTTATCATTGTTTAGCATTCCTCGCAACACCACCTCCTCAGAAAGACCTTCTCTGACCTCTTCAGCTAAAGTTAAATTCCCCTTTTGGTATTCTCTATCATATTATCTTTTCTTATTTTCTTCATAGCACTAACCATTATCTAAAATTATCACAGTCATTGATTTTTCATTTTCATTTATTTTCACTCTCTCCTACTAGACTGTAACTCCTTGGCCATAGGGATTTTGTCAGTCTTATTCATTACAGTTTCCCCACCACCTAGTGTTTGGGCATTGAAGGAGCTAATAACTATTTTACTGATTACATCACTAGGCCTCAATTTTCTCATCTTAAAAAATGGGAATAAACACCTACATCATTGGATTACTCATTGGACAATTATATGGAAATGATTAGCACAGTGTCAGGTGTATAATATGTCCTAAATAGACATTAATTATACTTTCAGAAGAAAAACACTAGTTTGGGCCGAAAACTTTATTGAAAATTGAATGCTGATTTGAATGGGGTGTTTTGCCCCTAAATTTACTTCCTTATTGAACTAAACTAAAGTGGAGAGGAAAAGCTTACTCACCAAAACCTAGTCACATAAAAATCAAAACGTACTTAGTTTAATGATATCCAACTGTGCTAAAAGAAAAACTACTGATTCTACTCTTTATGGAAATTCAATTTTTTACTTTTAAAAGTACTATTTAACCTAATCATACTTTAAAATAACATATCTTATGGTACCATTATGTATTATGTAACATATTATTCTTTTAGACCTCCCGAAAGTTTTACTGATACAAGTTCTTAAGTTGACTTCAAATTTATAAACATTAATTCATCTTTAATAATAATTCTTCCAAGTAGGTATTATTTCTGCATGTTCATGGATACAGAATAATTAATGTCTGATTACTGTCAGAAGCTAAAGTGACTCAAAGCCCTCTCCAGGCTTCTGATTTTCAGTGTGTCACTGCTCTATGCATAATCAAATATTTATTGATTGCCCAGGCAGGGCCAGGACTAAAAAAGATGTATAAGGCAGACCTATACTTTTTTTTCTTATGAATAAAACTACGAATTAAAAGGAAACAATCTATTTTCAGTTTCTATATGGGAGAGTTGTTTAAACTATCATATCTATTGTTGGCAAAACCTCAAAAATCCAACACAACACCATAAGTAGCGTTACTTGATATTTGGAGTAGAAATGACTAGAAGTTTAAACCACTCCTTTCACTTATCCCCTCTGTTACTTTTCCTGTTACAGTGACGATAACGAAAAAAAATGTTTCTAGAGAAAGACACAGAGGTTACAATCTTCCTTTAAAAAATCATTTACACAATGTTACATTGCCTCTCTTCTCCATAGTCTTTCATTGTCTCTCCCCTCTTGCTATCCCTGCCTTCCACAAACATACAAAAGACTTATTCATCAAGACCATAAACATGTATGTCCTTTTTTCATTTTAGTAGATCTTAACATGCAGTAACTTCACTAAGAAAATTTCATTGGTAAAATTTATGCAAGTGGTACAGTATCTCTATCTCATCCTCAAATATTTCCAGCCGAATTTTCCAGGTGATGGTTATGTGAATCAGCTGGTATTCACGCATGGCAATGTTTGTTGATTCCAAAAGAAATAACAGAAACACATTTTTGTTTGGCCACAGAAATGTTGTTTAAAAAATGTTAGTTTGAAATGCTTTGGAATATTCTACCTCTAGTTCTTATTTGTTTGTTTCTTACTTGTTCCATACTAGATTTAAGATGTCTTAAAAATTGTACCCTATAACTAGTTTAAAGACAGTAGATAATGATAGCAGAGCAAAAGAAAAAATAAGGAGTAGGGAAAAAAACAAGGAAAAGCCAGAGGTAGGATGATCCAGAAAAGACACATTTGCCAGACAGAACTGAATAAGGATTATAGCTCTCAGTAGGCCAGTAACTAACGCAAAAAGTGGGGTAAATAGTAAGATAGGATCAAACACCAAAACCCACGATGTTTATATGCTGAAAGAAGCCAATTGTTCAGGTGCAATGAAACGCTATTGCTGGTACTAAGTCCTAAATGAAACTTTTTTCATTAGTCCTTAATAAAGGAAAAACATTTTATAATGTAATCAATTCTGCTGATGTTGATCATACAGGGGTTTTATGGTTCTCCACAAAAAAATATCTCTCATTATAGATCAATAGTAAAATACCAAGGGCAGTTTAGTTAAAATAATTCTATGGGAGTCTAGCAAGTAACACTTTAATAGTCCTTAAAGATCAGATACATTTTAAATTAGCTATTCAACTGCTCAGGTGACCCAGTGGGGCAAATGGGGATGGTCACTATTCAGCTCACTATTGTTCCCTCATTTTTTAAGAAAAACAATGTGAAGGTCTAACCAGCAGGTCTGCAACTACCATTCTGCAAATTTTCATTTAGAAGACCTAAATATGTACTTCAAAGAAAGTTCTTCTAATTTTATTTACAAAAATATTTACAACCTAATACGAGCTACGTACTGGGGTAAGGGTTTTAATATGCTGATTTAACAGCAATCTATAGAAGATATCACCCTTATTTTTAATAACTGAGGAAACTAAACCAAGGAAAATATTAGTAACTTGTCCAAGACTACAAAGGCTAAGTGGTCTCTGCTATAAATTGCCAAAGTTGACATCACATGCAACTCTGCAATTGGGATTAAGACCTTCTAGTAACTATTTTTCAGAGACTGTTCTGCTTGAAAGTGCCAGAGGCTTAGAAAAAAATACAGGGGAAAAGGCCAACATGGTAAAATTGCGAACCTAGATCCCAGGCCCAAGAGACTCTTGTTCATAGGGTACAAATTTTTTTTGCTATTTAATTAAATATGCATTATTATCCTCTACATTTATATAAATGGGAGCACACATTTATTTGCTACCACTCAAGTCAACCAAGCCCTGAATGAGAGGCTGCCCAGAGTTGCTATAGAGGGCCACAAGAATTCTAGGGACTACTTGGTACTTTTCATCTGGCAGGAGAAAGCTGCTGAGGCCCTTTCATTCAGCCAACCTATATTCCCACCCAAAGGAGTATACGTGACTCCACATTGTTTCTGTGCTGCGTGTGTACGACTTACACACTAACCATACCCCACTCCCATTCCGACTGCCTATAAGAGCCTGTTTTTTTCAGGTATCTGCACCAGGGAGAACATTGTGATTTGTCTAAGTTAATTCTTACGGTCACTTCCCACTCCAAGTAACAGGTTTGATGACAAATTTTTCACACTTCTGGCAAATGAGATGCAAGGAAAAGTCTCCTGGAGACCTTCTAGGATAAACTGTTAAAGGAAATTATAAAAGAGAAAAGCCCCATTCTTCTTTCACTGGATATCATCACGTCTTTTACTGCTGTGTGAGTGGGTATGTGCATGTGTTTGTATGTGTATAAAAGAGACACAAAAAGAAACAAAAAGAAAAATGTTCATATTAGAAAATGAGGCATATAGAAAGGAATACATTGTAAAAAAGTCAGGGGAGAGAGGTGAACCAGCAAATTTCTGATATAAAGGAAGAGGCTAACATCCCTCTACAACAAAAAAGGCTGTCAAAATTATCCTGTTTTTTTAAAGCTTCCTAGAATTAGACGGTAATCTTGCTTTACACTATTGAGCATATTTGAAGATTAATAACCATCATTTAAAGATGAGAAAAAAATCACTGGCTCAAAAATAGCAAGTTATACAGAGCAGAGGCCAACTTGAAAAATCTGGTATCCGTTTGACTCTACTGAATGTGACTACATGAAAATTCAGACTGTAATAAACTTATGAAAAATGTTTTTTTTTCTTTGTGGGCTCACATAAATATACTCCTAAACAGTTATGTCATTATTTCTTGATCCAACTCTTAGATTCTATGCACATGTTGCTGAATATCAAATGTATTTATATTCATTTATATCTGAAAACTGCTTTGAGTAGAAACTATAAATCATCCATTCAAAATAAAAATAAAAATAAAATGGATATGCAGTATTATTTTGCAGCACAGATGAAGCTTACTGATCTCACAATTAAGCAGTGAAGTGAATAAGCACTTTCAAACAGAGACCTGACTCTGAAAACTTATAACAAAACTGCAAAATAGTTCCTCCACATATCTGGTTTCCTCAATCTCAGTTGTTATACCTTTATCTCCACAATCAGAAATTCTTTTATCCTGATAGAACAATATCCATTTTATTGATTACCTTCTTCATTATAGCACACAATAATATAATTCCCAATTTCCCTTTAAATATTTTATTAACCAGATTTACCTCATTACTAATTTGTAACAAACTTTTTATAAATGCCTCATGAAAGGAAAAGTGATTACAAAGTTAAAATGACCCTAAATAGATCTGTTTAGTTTATTCCATTGATCCAATTATGTATCACCAGCCAAAGCTATATAAATTTCCTTTCCATTCTCTCACCAGCCACTCTTCTCATTCCTCCATCCTTATTACCTCTTAATAAATCCAGAATCAGCCCCGGGATCTCTTTCTTCTCTTTTTTTCTCATCCTTTAGTGACCTCAACAAGTCTCACAGGTTTAAATATCATTTGCTAACAACTTCCAAATATACATCTCCAGCTGATGCCTCCCCTGAACTCTAGATTTTTATCTAACTGCCTAATCAGCATCACATCTGATAGGCACAATGACTTCACATGTTCAAATCTGATCTCCTCATCTTCTCCATTAAACCTTTTCTTCCCCAAATCTCCCCTGTCTCAATTAATGCTAACTCCTACCTTTCAGTTGCTCAGTCCAAAAACTGCAGAATCATCCTTGACTCTCCGTGTTCTCTCACAACCCACAGCCAATCCAATAGCAAACAGCTCTACCTTCCTTCAAAATACACTGAGAAAGTGACACTCCACACAATTTCCAAGCTATCCTGTCCACTGGGATTGTATATGCTAGTCTCCGGCTTTAGCCTTCCCCCATTTCATGCACATACCATATATACATTACCTTCTGTCTTTCACATTCACAGTAAATAATAACTTAAATCTGATCATGTTATTCTTTTGTCCTCTAGTAGCTTCCTAACTCATCAAGACCAAAAGTTAGAATGTCCCATGTGATGTGACTGCCTGGTTACCTCTCTGATCTCATTCCCAGAACTCTTCCTCTTGCTCACTCCAAATGGCTCCCTCCTTTTCTTGGAATATGGAGACATACTTCCATTTTGCACTTATTATTCCCTATGCCTGGAATTCTCTCTTCCCAAGAATTTATATTCAAGAACTCGCCTCTTTCAGGTTTTACTTACACATCATGTTCTTGAAGAGGCTTTCCCTGACCTCTAATTTAAAACTGTATCCCTCCCGTAACACTCTTTCTCTTCAACACTTATCACCATATGGTAATATATTCTAAATTTTAATTATTTATTTACTTATTCTTGTTTGTATCTATACACTAGATGATAGGTCCCACAAGAAGAGGAACTGTTGACTGTTTTCTTTACCAGCGTTTCCCCAGTGTCTACAATAGCATCTGTCATATGGTAAGTACTCAATAAAATTTGCTGAAAGATTTTTTCTTGAATACCTCAATATAATGTCATCTTTTCATGATATAAAGTTGCACTTGTCCAAATTTCTTCTTCCATTTATATTCTATACATCATTTTATAGAGCCACTATCTCACCAATTAGAAATGCAACCATTAGTAACTTGGAACATTGGCTGTCTCTCATCCTTTAAGTGCAATGGATCCTATCACTCTGCTTTCTTTGTTAAGTTGACAGCCCTCCGCAATGCCACTGCCAACTCATCAGTTCAGGCTCTCACTGGCTCTACACTGCTAAAAGTCCATACTCCTCAACCTGACAAACATGGTCCTCTTCTTATCTGAATGCAGCCCACCTTCATAGCCACATCCCTTTAGAGCAGCCCTGGACCCTGCTCCCCATAAGACAAGGTTTTCTCAGTTTAACATGCTTTTTGAGATTCTACTACTTTTCATATTATCCCCCATGCCTGAAATATCCTCCCCACTCTTTGATGCAACAATCCTCTAGCCATGTTTTAGAACATAAGTCAAATATTACTTTCCCATCAAAGTAACAACAGTTAACAACTGGGTGCTTACTACAATCCAAACAATTTACTTACATTATATCACTGAACCCTTAAAGAGGTCTATTAGAAATATAACAATTTTCCCAAATTATACATGATAAAGCTAAAAGACGTTAGGAAAACTTGCCCTGGGTC
Organism: Tamandua tetradactyla; assembly: GCF_023851605.1. Classification (NCBI taxonomy): domain Eukaryota; kingdom Metazoa; phylum Chordata; class Mammalia; order Pilosa; family Myrmecophagidae; genus Tamandua; species Tamandua tetradactyla. The sequence continues at coordinate 24,567,098 of NC_135337.1, forward strand.
ACAGAGCTAATAAGCAGATGACCTAGGATTTGATCCTAGGTCTATTTAATTCAAAAGCCTACATGACAAATCTGGTAATGAAGAACTGAACTGACCTTCAAATGAGTATTCTGAATGTCTTTACTGAGTTTAGGTCATTGTGAAATCATTAATTTTATTGTCATGAGATAAGAACTATAAGTCACAAACACTAAGAAGCAGCCACTCTACAACTACCCATATAATAAATAAAAGAACTTGTTTTTTTAAATTCTTTCAGTTTGCAGAGAAACACATAACTTTTGTGGGCATATTCATATTATGAGGAAAAGTAACTGCAGTGCCATTATTGTCAATTTATAGCATAAACAAAATTAGACACAAGGTAAGAAGAACAGTGCCTTGTATTTGTAAGCCACAAAGCCCACGTAAAGGTCATCAGATATCCTCAATGTAACAGCAGGAATGTTAATGTTACTGCTATATTTCTAACCAATTATTATAACTTCCCTAGTCCTAGGCCTTCTTGGTAGAGGTCTGTTGCACTACCCTTTCAGTACAGTCACTTTGCTGGGTTTGCATACAGCATCTCACAAAAAGGTGACTTTGATGGAACTTCTGAAAGCAACCCAATCAGGTCTCCATAGAAATGGCCCCAGGGTTGTCTCCAAAGTGGCCCTGCCTGGTTGCCATAGTAAACAACCAGGGTACATTGCTATATTCGGTTTCCTGCCAGGGTCGCTATGGTGATTTCAAAGGACTGCTCCTTACAAAGACCTCACAAAGGACTGTTTCCATAGTGATCCTATCATGCATTTTCCAAGCAACGTCCCATCAGTTGTTCTGTAACAAATCATGGCAGGTGCATTTTTAGAGTAATCCTGGAAGGTTTCTCCCAAAGAGACCATCACAACATATAGGGATCTGGAAGTGAGAAGCTCTATAAACAAAGTAACTGTTTAGAAAATACAAATGGTGCCAATCATAAATCATTAAATATGTCCCTATACATTTGGTCTGTTTTCCTGGGGGAACAAAAAAATAATTGTAATGCATCTGCTAAATGTGTCTGTTTCAAATCTTAACTGATAATTAATTTCAAATTTCTCCCACCTTACAATTTAGTAACAAGGTTATTAAATATTTATAGTCGACATGATACACAGAAAACAAAATCATAAATACAGATTGACCATTAGATATAAGGACATATCAAGTGATGTCTGAATAAGACCAAAAGACAAAATATTTGCAAGTCAAATGAAAAACAAATGTTTAGTTGGGATGGAAAAGTCTAACCATATTTGGTCGCAAGCTATTTTTTCCCACTGTTTTTGTCATTGGAACAATATCAGCTAATCTTTCTTTCATTTTAAAATATGAATATAGGCCATTCTGAACAGATGCTTGGTTTGTAAGCCATCTTACTATTCTCCGAACTTTAAAATTCTGTACGATTTCTAAAACTTAGCCAAGAGAAAATTTTTTCCTAACCACCGATTTCAATATATTTAAAAATTATTTAACAAATGAAAAATTCTAAAAAGTTCAGAAGATATGCAACTATAATTTCTCTATAATTGCCCACCCTTTTTTTATTCCATTCAGTTGATCTTATTTAAAAATAAAGAGCAAATATCAGTTCCCTATTGGAAGGAAAATGTCTGTCTTGAGTTCACTCTTCTTTCTCATCATTTTGAGGTACATATAGGTGATTTTTGCTCAAGCAATCATTATACTGATTCTACATTTCCTATTATTCTCTTTCACAGATTCCTTTCTCCTACTCTGTCCACAGCAGCCCACCACTCCCCACCTACATTCTATTCAGGAGGATGGAATTTCTGTTTGAAAAAAAAAAATACAGACAAGAACATGAAAAATAAAAACCATACCAATCATGTAATCTATAATCACATTTTAGTGAAGCCTCAGTGCTTTGCACAAAGTCTAATTTTGCAGAGACCACAAAGGCTTCACTATTTTTCATGAATCAGAGTTATAACTGCAATTTTAATTCATTAGTTTATTCATTCACTAAATATTTCCCAGTTGACTACAACGTACCAGGCACAGTTCTAGAAACTGGGGACACTTCAGTAAACAAACAAAACATTTTTGCCCTCAAAGTTCAGTGGCTGAGAAATTTCAAACAGAGTTGAGAAGTTATTCCAGAGGTTACAGATATTCCTTTTTACTTTATGGTGCTTTGGAGTGGCTGGAAGGAAGTACCTGCAACTGTTGAGCTGTTTCAGTAGCCTTGATTCTTGAAGACAGCTGTATACTGATACAGCTTTTACAATGTGACTGAGTGATTGTGAAAACCTTGTATCTGATGCTCCTTTTATCCAGGGTATGGAGAGATGAGTAAAACATATGGATAAAAATAAATGAATAATAAGGGGGTTTAAGGGGTAAGATAAATTGGGTAGGCTGAAATACTGGCAGTCAATGAGAGGGAGGGGTAAGGGGTATAGTATGTTTGATTTTTTTTTCTTTTTATTTCTTTTTCTGGAGTGATGCAAATGTTCTAAAAAATAATCATCGTGATAAATAAGTAATTATATGATGGTACTGATTTTACGCCATGTATGGAATGTATGTGTGTGAAGATTTGTCAATTAAAATATTAAAAAAAAAACACAGAGTGGGTTTCAAGGACTCTCCCACTCATCTGATGTAAGCATACTAAAAACTGTACTCCAAATAAATATAAACCCTTAAATCAAGAAAAATTAGGGCAGCCATAGTGGCTCAGCAGGCAGTGTTCTCGCCTGCCATGCCAGAGACGCGGGTTCAATTTCCGGTAACTGCCCATGCGAAAAGTGTCCAACAGAAGTTAAGTATGGTAATAACATTTCTACTTCAATACCTGCTCTCTGAGAGCACGTTCTGAGTAGAGAAAGAGACACCTTAATCTCTAATCTTGCTTCTTTCTCTCATTACTAAAAAATTACACAAGTTACTCCATGCTTCCTCAATGTCAAATGAGGATTCTGACCTGATAGGATTATCATGAGTGCTGTGGAAAGAAATTTAAAAAATACATACTCGGGTTCATTTCCCAGTGTCTGCCCATGCAAAAAAATAAAAAATATATATACTCAGAATAACAACTAAAAAAATCAAATATCTAGAAATAAATTTAACCACATGTAAGACTCATACACTGAAAACTAGAAAATATTGCTAAGATAAATTAAAGAATACCTAAATAAATGGATGGCCATTCCATGTTCATGAATTGGAAGACTAAATATCATTAAGATGTCAATACTACCCAAAGGAATTTATAGATTTAATTCAATCTCGATTGAAATTTCAACAACCTTCTTTGCAGAAATCGAAAAGCCAATCATCAATTTATATGGAAGGGAAAGAGGCCTAAGCCATTCTGAAAAAGAGGAATAAAGTTGGAGGACTCAGACTTCCTAATCTTAAAATTTATTACAAAATTGCCATAGTCAAAGAACAGCATAGTATCGGCACAAGGCCAGACAGCAATGGCATAAGGACACATGTATAGAAGAAAGGAATCAAAATGAGAGCTCAGAAATCAACCCTCACATTTATGGCCAACTGATTTTTGACAAGGGCACCCAATTAGGAAAGAACAGTCTCTTCAACAAATGGTACTGGGAGAACTGACATCCATTTGCAAAATAAAGAAAGAGGACCAGTACCTCACACTACATAAAAAAAAAACTAAAAATGGATCAAAGACCTATATACACCTACATATAAGAGCCAGAACTATCAAACTCCTAGAAGAAAATGGAAGGAAGCGTCTTCAAGACCTTATGTTAGGCGATGTTTTCTTAGACTTTACATCCAAGGCAAAAACAACAAAAGAAAAATATAGATAAATGGAACCTCATCAAAGTTAAAAACTATTTGCCTCAAAGGACTTTACCATGAAAATAAAATGACAACTTACACAATGAGAGAGAATATTTGGAAATAACATATCTAATGAGGGTTTAATATCCAGATAATATAAAGAAATCTTTCAACTTAACAATGAAAAGACAAACAACCCAATCACAAAATGAGTATAGGAATCTTCTATTTTAAACATGATTGTCTATAAATCCACAAGCTCTTTAATAAATACACACTAAGATATTTGGGAGTAACATAATATAATGTCTGGGATTGCTCTAGATTATGTCACCAAAAGGAAAGATAAATCAACGGGGAGAGACTGTGGTGGTTTGGAACTGTAGGTACCCCCCAAAATGCATGGTCTTAAAGCTAATCCATTCTTTTGTGGGTGTAAACCTTTTTTACGTATGACCTTTTGATGAGGTTATTTCAGTTAACGTACGGCCCAGGGGGTTCTTATTTCTCTGACTGGAGTTCTTTATAAACGGGGTAAATAAATAGAGGGAGAAATCCACGGAAGCAAGAAGCTAAAAGCACTAAAAGTTGGGAGAAAAGGGAGAGGCCACCAGACGCCGCCGTGTGCCTTGTGGAGAGGACCCAGGACTGCTGTCGCTAGCCTTTGGGAAGAAAAGGGAGAGACCACCAGATACCGCCATGTGCCTTGTGGAGAGGACCCAGGACTGCTGTCGCTAGCCTTTGGGAAGAAAAGGGAGAGGCCACCAGACACCGCCATGTGCCTTGTGGAGAGGACCCAGGACTGCCGTCGCTAGCCTTTGGGAAGAAAAGGGAGAGACCACCAGACACCGCCATGTGCCTTGTGGAGAGGACCCAGGACTGCTGTCGCTAGCCTTTGGGAAGAAAAGGGAGAGGCCACCAGACACCGCCATGTGCCTTGTGGAGAGGACCCAGGATTGCTGTCGCTAGGCTTTGGGAAGAAAACCTCGCCTTGATGGTTCCTTGATTTGGACATTCTCTCGGCCTAAAACATAAGCTAATAAACTCCCATTGTTTATAATCAACCCATCTCACCGTATGAAAAAAGGTTGGCAAAAAGCTGAGCAGTGTTGAAGTCAGGTGGTAGGTATATGGGAGTTCATTCATAGTTTTAGATCTCCTTTGCTGTGATTTTGAAAACTCCCATGATAAAGTTTTTTTTAAGAAAGAAAGGAAAACTTGAAAACAAAGATACTTCCTTTGTAAAGGTTTTAGAATAACAAGAAAAAGGTATATAGGAAAACTACATTGTTTTGTAGAAATATCTTATAAAACTAGCAAAAGGTGGATCTATTTATTGAGTACCTATTAGTCTTCTGGAACAGGGTTGGGTACTTTCCACGCCTTTTTCTAACACACTTTGTCCTTGAAAAGTTGGCACTTTCCTCAGAGGATGAGATGATATAAGTCAGAAAGGCACGAAGCCTTCATTATGCTTTACAGCCTCACTCAGTACATTTTGGAGGAAGTTTTAGTGTCATTTGTTAGATGTGCAGAAACAGACATATAATGGACCTCTACAAAGCTAATACAAATTTTCGACAGTGAATTCTAGATTATATTAAGAAACTTAAACACTTACCTGATCAGTATCTGCCTTTTTATTGTTCAAAGCTTCAATTTTGGAATCCAGCTCTGCTTGTATTTGGTCTCTTCTTTTCATAACACCCTTCATATGAAACATGAAGATAAAATGAGTTGTACTTAGTCTGATTAAACTTTTCTAATACAAAAATATACATTTTAGAATATAAACAGCTTCTGCTTCTCAAGTCACCACCAGTCATTTTGAGGTATAAAACCTTAAATTTTTTTAATTTTTAAAAGTTAAATAGAAAGTATTGACGGATTTTTTACATAAATTTTTATTAGTCATCCCATTCCGCACTTAACTAGTTTAAGCATTATAGGTACAATTTTTAGTAGAACAGTCTAGTCATACACAATCCTTCAAAATGAGCAAAGAACAAAACAAATCATCAAACAAAAAAATCAGCAGGAACACTGGAAACGTAGTCCACAGTGTAAATAGCATGAGCTGAGAAGTTACCATGAGGTGCTCACCTGGAAAGATGTACAATCAGTGGCAGCTCTGTATCCAACTACAAAGAGTTGTTTCCCAAAGGGACATTAATCAAAGCAGGCAATGATGGTGGGAAATCAGAAAACTGAAGTGTGTAGTCATTTTTTTAACCATGTTAGCTCAAAATGTATAAATATTCAATAATTTAGCCATGCTTTTGATGAGAAATAATGCTCTTTTCTTTGATAAGAGTTCCATCTTGTTTTCTTGAATAAACATGATTTCATGCTTCAGTGTCTTTAAACTTAATACACACTTGTGAAGGAACTTGAATGCAGAATCTACATCTTTTATAATTTTGCCAATCTTTTACAATGTCTTTCCCTTGGTGATGCACTGCCCTTTCAAGATATTCTATTTTGACTCCATAGACATAAGGACTCCTTTTATTGGTACTCATATTTAATTGATTTTCACACTATTAATTAAAGCAATAAAATTCTAATAATGAACATAAATTGCAAACAGGTTAAGCAAGCCATTCAACCAGTGAAAGCGGAAATACAAGACATACAAGAGACAACACAAGATTGTTGTGTTAAACACCTTTCAGGTGTTTAACAGAAGGGAGAAGCCCAGACACTAGGCACATGAAGATCAGGTAAGAGAGTGTCATAGTATTTGAGTGAGAACTGAGAGACATTAGGGATAAAAAGGATGCTGAGGACCACCCAGTCTAGTTTAATGTCTGGTGGAATCACTCTCATTTTTGTTTGTTTGTTTTGTAATCACTTTTTTTTTAATTAGAGAAATTTTGGGTTTACATGGAAATACCTCTTTTTTTTTTTTTTTTTGCATGGGTAGGTACCGGGAATCAAACCCGGGTCTCCTGCATGGCAGGTGAAAACCGACCAACATGGAAATACTTTTAAAACACTCAAAATAGATGAACATTTATCCTATTTTCAAAGAAATGAATGAAAAAATTCAACTCAATATTACAAATTCCTTTGCATACTGATTTCAGTATTCAATAGCCATTAACATTAGGAAACCCCTTCCTTTCTCTAACCCAAATGACTCATACTGTAACTTAGTCTCATTTATCTAAAGTCTGTTTTAGAACTCTATTTCATATAGGAGAAATATTTTAAGACGTTCCTTTAGAAAATAACTAGGGAGATTACACCAATGCAATCATTTTGTCAAGACATATATCTTTCATTCCTTTAGCTCAGACTGAAGAAAACATTGTAATATAAAACCGAACCAGGCCATCAAAATATAAATGCTACTGATTGTACCCTAGACATCTACATACAATAAAATGAGAACCTACAAAATAATTCTATCTGGTTGCTATTACAATTTTTTCATACTTTTAAAGATGCAGGATTTTAAGCTTTTTTTTTTTCAATGTTTTTATTGAGGTATCTTCATGCACCACACAGTCTGTCCAAAGCATACAATCAATGGCTCACCACATCACCACACAGCTCACCCTTTGGGGATGCAGAATTTTAAACGTTGTGATCAAAATCTCATGTTAGCAAAATAAAGGACAAAACACTATCTAATTAAGGGGGGAACCTATATTATTTTTAATCATACAAATCCGTTTTTCGAAGAACCCTCACAAGGAGATCAACAACAAAGTAAAATCACAGGATGTAGTGACGAAAATTGATACAGATAAGGAGGAGATTCTACAGCAGTGAAACATTACAGGCCTTTGGAAAGCAAGAAAGGTTTGTTTATGAGAGCCCTAATAAAGTCAAATCACAGCAGGAACCTGAAATATTTCACAAAATATTTAATGACTCTGTCAAAGGACGTCCTAAACATGTGTGAGATAGATCTAATATCCCAGCACCAAGCCAGAGGCAAAGTTAAAAAGAAAAACAAAAAAAAACCTCCCTAGAGATCAAGAGTATATGAAAACAGAAACCACACTTGCCTCTAATTATATATGGGAGGAATGGGCTATATCTGAATGTAAGCTCACTCCTTCCCTGACCTCCATTCTAAAACACCAGTGACCCAAGAGTGTTGACAGTGCAATGACTGTAAGCAGAGGAGAATATCTGATGATAAACATTATCTTTGCAGAAAACATTGCTGAATACTAAAGATCTGGAAACTTTAGCTTGATCTGAAGGAGTTGAAATGAAGAAGAAAACTAAAAGACTTTTCAAATAGTGAAGGGAAAATATTTAACTTGAAGGATTTTTGTTTTAGAATTTAACCTCAACAGGACCCAGAGGATAAAATAAAACATCAAGCTCTAAATAATGGAACTCAATAAATTGATGTATTTATTGGAAAAGAGAAAGCAACTCCTTTTTGAAAAAAACAATCCCCAGGCACTAGCATATTTTAAAAAGTAAAATTAAAAAGTTGAAAAAAAACTAACAATTTTCTCAAGAAAATCCTGACTGAGGATCCTTCAAATCTATCCATCAACTTATAAATTATTTTTTGTTGCTGTGGAGTATTCCAGACTTTTATTAATGCATTCTCCCATTCATCGACTCATTCAGTGGACAAATATTTAGCATCCAACTACATGCGAAGCATCTTGCTAGGCTAGGAAGATAGTGGTGAACAAGACAGAAGTAAACACTGCTTTTACAGAGTTTCTTATAAAACTGCTTTTGTAGTATAGAAGTATAAGTAGGTGTTCTTACCATTAACATTTCGCTATAAAGCACATACTCATGTACAACAGGCAGCAGGGCTTCTGAGAGTCCAGACATCTGCTTTTCAGTGGCCTTACAGCATTTATCAATGCAGCCGGCAACACCTTTTAAGGTATCCACCAGATCCTCTTCCGATGCTGACCACAGAATATGAATTGGCCCATATTCTTTCATTTCATCAAAATATTCTAAAAGAAAAAAATAATGGCTTCTTAATTTACAGTTTTCAAAACCTCTACATGACAGAGAGCAAGAAAGGGCTTTCTCTTGCATATGAACTTAAGAAAAGGCTATCACCTGTCATGAAATTGGTCCTAATGGTTTGTGTTTGAATGACTGCCATCCAGGTGTAATCAATGATAACACTGCTTTTCAAAACTGTCCTGGTTTGGAAAACAATTATATGATCACCAAATCTACCATGGACTCTTGAATGAGTACTACATGGTTTATGAATTACAAGTCTGACTCCTGCTATATCTCCAGGCTCAAAATTAGTACGATAAGAATTATGCAATCCCTATAGATGAGAATTTAATTAGTATTATTACAGACTCTCTGATCAACTTAAACATATCGATTTTCTTAACTGCACTAAAATTGTGAACTGCATCATATTTGGCTTTTTTATGTCATCAAAGTATTTAAGTGCTACCCAGGAACCAGCAAACTACAGCCTGTGGGCCAAAGGTGGTCACTACCTGCTTTTGTAAATAATTTTATCAGAATACAGACATGCCATTCCTTTACTATAATCTAAGGATAGAAGTCCTAAATTACAGCTGGGTAAGTGAGAAAAAGAGTCTTGGACCTCTGGCATTTCCTGGCCTGACAAGCTGACACCCATTGATAGGCTGTAACCCACAAGGTTATGTATCTTATCTGCCACAAAGAATGCACGAGCCTTTCAAATAATGAAACCAGAGAAACACTCCTCTGTGAATCACAGGAGTCATATCACAAGCCACACCATTTCTTTTCATTCAAGTCCAACTTGAGAATTATCTTTAGATTGAATTTTTGTCCTGATCTGTAGAACCACATGTATAACCACCTACCACATAACTATACCTGAAGGTCTTGTAGGCAAAACTGGCCTTCTTTCTCCCTCTTTTCTTACATATTTTACCTAAATGCAATTATTATCCATGCAACTACGCAAAAACTCTAGAGGTCATTCTAGACTCATTCCTGTGCAGAGCCAGCCAATCACCAACTTCAGTATTTTGAGGTATTAATCTATCTGTCTGTCTATCTTTATTTCTACTGCCATCAGCATCTCTTACCAGCACTACTACAAGGGACTCAGCTATTCTCCTTCTTTTCATTCTTGTCAAAGTATATAAACACTGATGCTTCTGAGCAGATTTAGAAAGTCCTTTATAGTCAGCCACCTACCTACATCTCCAGATTCAATTACTGAGATTCTCTCCCATATATATTTTGATTCAAGCTAAAATACTTGCTCATTCACGAATATCCCATGATTTTTCACAGCTCAAACATTTGTACATGTCCCTTTGCTTGCCCTATACCATTTCTATCACCCAACAAATTAATTTTTATTCTTTAAATCCCAGCTCAAATAAATCTCCTCTGATTATGTTCCAAAGGAATCTTAGATGTGTTGTCCATAAGCCTCTCATAATTTCATATTTCTATTAAAGCATTATCCAACCCTATTATAATTACTTGCGTAACTGACATACTCCTTAGATCAAAGACTCCTTAAAACAGAGGCTGATCTTATTACTTTTGTATCCCAAAGCCCGAAACAGTGCTAAAATTTTCATATCAATGAAAGAATGAATGAGTGAACAATTAATAAAAGACTAGTCAATGCTTGATAAGGCTTGAATTCAAAATTTTGGTGTTCATTTTTAGATCTGAATATTCTTATATTTATACTTTGACATTACCAAGTTCTTATGGTAGGTTTTTATGGCTAGAGAATTAATAGACAGTGGGTATATTTTATTCACTATTCATTGAAGTATAATGAAATTATCTTTAATCATCTTAAACTCATTAGGGTTGATGAAATCTTTCATATTGCTCTAAATTAACAACTTAAACTTCAATAGTTTATATGATCAAATAAACTGAAAAAGTTAAGAAAAAATAAAATTTAAAAACAATGGAAATATTAGATATCACCTAAGGGAGATATTATATTTAATGACCCTCCTGAATCTAGGCTTATCATTTATTTTAAGTAATGGCCATATTAAACTAGTATTTCTAGAAAAGAAAATATTCTGCTTTATTTCATCTCTCAGCTTGTGTCTATGTCAGTGTGTATTATCACACCTGGGCAATATTTATTTTTCCATGGAGAGCTTTCCTAATTTTCTAGACTGTGCTTACACAGCACCCAGATCATATCTCTATGTAAAGACTGGATGAATTGTGCTGTAATTATCTGCTAAGATACCTGTTTACCTGACTAGACTGTGAATTCAAGAACTGGTACCATCTTTTTCCTCCTTTAACTTAAGGCACAGAGAATTAACACTTTATGTGGTCAACAAATTTTACTGAATGAACTGGGAATCACAATATAAAATAAAATCAAAGAATATAAATGAATTGGCCTATATAACTAAGAGAGATTATTTCCCAAAGCTAACAAAGAAAACATCTCAGCATTCTGAATGGAATCTTGGCAAGTGAGTTTCACATATTAAAAACTAACAAGAACCTCAAGCTTGGATCAGTGACATCCACTCCCCGAAAATGAGAGCTTAAATTTATAAAGTCTGTAACAAAATTCAGTTTTCTTTCTAAGTAGTTCATAAAAATTAGAGTCTATCAAAGATTTTAAAACTATTCCCTTGCACCAGTAAATACAAAGCATACTGATAATCTATAAATTTCTCAAGTGTCAAGAATCTCTTGATCCTTATAAGCATCTTTGAATTACTATCCCACCTAACTATGCATCAAGAATCTACTGAAATTGATTGGAATCACAGAACCAATATATAAACTATATTCCATTCATCAAGAGGTAAAGGAACTTTAGGAAAAGGGCTGACTAGAGTCAGCTATAACATTTATTTTTACATCTCTTTTAATAACCAATTGGTTCTTGATAAAGCAAGTTTTTCTACCAAATTTTATGCGCATTCATTTATTTTTCAATCATTGAATCCATTCTAACTGAGCACTTTCTATGGGTTAGATGTTATCTATATACTAGAAATAAACCTTTTCCCTGCTTGTCCTCATGGACCCTGCAATTGAGTGGGGAACAGAAAATAAACAAATAAGCATCAAGGTAGGGATTTCTGCTTGTCTTTAAGTAATTTCTCATCTATAATGCCAATCAAAATATATTTGGAAATATTTGGTCTATTAGCTATCTATTTTTAACGTAAATGCAAGGTATATGCAAAATAAGGCATTTAAGGTAAATGCAAAATACATCTCCTTCCAATTAGAAAAAAATCATTATAGAATAATGTTTAACTTATAAACTGGAAAAAATAATTGGGAACAGGAAATCATTATAGAAAATAGGACAAGAAAACACAAATCCACTTGCTATACACAGAGAAGTCCAGCACAGGGTACTTGTCCCAAAATCCCTCAAAATGTACTAATCCCTCAAAAATATGGAAACCCTATTTCTTAAAATATTATTTCTTTGGTTTTTAGATATGGTCCATGTTGGACATATGATACCAACTTCACTGTTACCCACTCTATCCGAAACCTCAATAAGCTCAGCGCTTGTTTTAGCATTATAATCTATTAATGGAAACTAGAACATCTAGCGATTGATTAAAGCAATTGAAGTCTGGTCATAACTATCTTCATAGTGGTTTAGGAATTAGAAATTTTCACTGCATGGTGTGGCATATGCCACATTTTGAAGGTGAAATCCTAACTTAATGCTGCCACACTACACTAGGAAATGTGATGATCCATCAGAAACTGAATAACTTTGAAATCAACATTTCAGAGAGTCTACATACCCTTTTCTTCCTTGTAAATTCTCTGTGATATTTTATCTATCAAATTTATTTTCTGGCTAAATGTTTCAATAAAATTATTCATATCCATGAACTCCTCAGGGCGGTTTTTAACTCCTCTCATTGAGGACGCAACAGCTCTGACTGTTTGCCCCATCCGACTTAGCAATCCAGGCCCTTGCTTCTTGTGAGAAGAGAGTTCCTAGAAACAAAAAATGAAGTATTTGTGGTGAAAGGAGCAACAGTATTGCAACATTCAATAATTAAAAGAACCTAATTAGAACAATAAAATAAAAATAATAAAAGTGTTTCATAGATGTCTTTTTCTAATAACATGGTATAGAGCTGTTTTAATGTTAGTTTGAAAGAGATGAGTTTTATTAGGATACAGTTTCTCTTCAAAGTTTCAGTATCCTTGATAATATTCCGTCTCAAAGTACTAGGGTAAACCATGTCCATATTCCTGGTGCCTGCCCAATTAAAAAACGAAAACAAAAACAAAAGTACACAGTCTTTCCTCAGAGCATAAATCTTTAAAAGAACGGGGTTTAATAGAGCAAATAGTGCTCAAGGAGATACTAGAGAAGATAAAGGGATGATATAACATGCACTTATATTTATATCAGAATTTAATAGAAAAACAATTGACAGTTTTCTCAGAGCCAAGTTACTCCCTGAAAAAGAAAAAAAAAAGGAAAATTTCACTAATTCTTTAGTTATAATAATAACTAACATATATTGAGAGCCTAATACGAACAGGCATTATTATATATATATTATGTATCACAAAAATTCTATGAGACAGGCACTATTATCATTATCCTCAGTTTAAAGTAAAAAGAAGCATAGAAAAGTTAAGTAACTTGTTCAAGGTCCAAGAGGAATTAAGTGGTGGAACAAGGATTCAAACCCTGGCAGTCTGATTCCAGAGGCTTCGCTGTTAAGCATTAACCTGTTGCCTCCTTAAAGCGACTAAGATAGTCTGTAAATGGATCCCACATCACTACAGCTCTTCAACAACTGAAGTTGGGTCAACTGTGACACCACTTCCACTGGTTGGTTGTCTGCAGAGAAAGATTTATAATATGTAACTAGCCTGTACAGTGAACTTATGTGGTATAGCTAAAAACATGCAAATTAAATGAAATGCTATAAAAGGATACACTGCACAAAAGTAACAATGACAGCATTTGGAAAGAGAAAAGAGAACAAGGAGTTTGGATGACAGCTGTAGCACTTATTGACCATAGGCTTGGGTTCAAAGAGAAATTGAAAAATAACACATATGAAAAAAACTATTAATAACAATGTTAACTACTAATATGTTCTATATACAGAGAACATATTATGCTATTCCTAACCCAAATATTAAATAACATATAGTTCATCTTTCTCCAGATATTATTGCCTGAAGACAATACTGAAAAATACTATATATATATATACACTAAACAAGTTTATTTCCAAGTCAGTATGATTTTGCAGGAAAATAATAACAGATGCCATCCTTAATTAGACAACGAAGCCATCCAGGAGTGCTGTGGACCCAACTGATAGAATAAACATCATCAGACACAGCCCAGATCACAACTGGCAAGATGTTACTGCAAATGACGAGTATATAGAGGGTTTCTAACAGCTTCTAAGGTTCTGGAGTCAGGCCACAAATCTGTTTCACATAAGCTACAAAGGGCTTGCAGACAGCAGCATTATCTGTCAAGATTGAGATGAACCACTCTTTCGCTTCTACCACTCTGGCAAAAACTGAGAGATATAAAGCTCAATAGTGGTCAGTAATTGTTTAATACTAACTCTCTGTCTTACCCATTATATCTCTTACTGAGCTGTATCATCCTAGAAGAAAAGAAAAAAAAAAAAAAGGAGGAACACATAGAATCAAGTTTTCTATATTAGGAGTTAGACCCTCCACATTAGGTAGCTGAAGGAAAAGTAAAGAGATTTATTATCATCCATCTATCTATGTATCTATCTATCTATCTATCTATCCATCTATTTATCCATTCATTTAATAAAGATTGTTATAACTTAAAAAACCCTGACACATTCTTACTTAATAGTAGTAATAAAGTAAATTTATTTGAGTACGTTAAGCATTGGCTATATACACAGCGAGTACACTGATATTAAAAAAAATTTTTTTTCAACCAAGAGAACCATGATTATTTGCATGCAGAGAAGATACAAGAGTTCTGTAATGTTTACATATAGACTTGATATAGGGTTATATCTGAAGGATCTCTTCTCCATTGTTAAAAAAAGAAAAAAAATCTACCTTAGTTGGAGCACACTGCTGCCTGCAGAAGAAGAGTTCAATTAACTATACACATAGACATTAAAGAATTATATGAGGATAAATCAAAATTCATTACCCAAGCTTGTGCAGTAAGAAAAACTTTGAAGTCTTCATTAAATGTTAAAGTTGGATGATCAGCAATTCGGTTCAAAAACTTATGTAATGCTTTCCTGCGTGTCTCAATGAAGTCATCATTAAAGCGTTCAACCATTCCTTTCACTATAAACTTTTCTGGCAATGGCTGAAGCAAAAAAAAAAAAAAAACAGGTTTGAAAGCAATTCCACACTTTGTTTCCTTTTTGGAAGACCATTTGAACATGTGTTCATTTCTTAAGAAAATGACTTTTTTTTAAATTTGAAGTGCTAGAACCAAAAATCTTAGAAATAATAACATTACAATAGACTTTTTAAAGTCTGCATTTAGATTGAAATGGTTAAAAACAAATGTTTCTAATATAAAAGAATTACACTGAATTCAGAGGTCTGAAATTAGTTCTTAGCCATTCTAAATATTTACAAGACAAAACGGAAGCTATTCTATGGAAAACTTAAAAGCTTACTGGAATAATCAGAGTGGGATGTGCTTCTTCAAGTCTTCCCTTCAACCAAAGGAAATCTTGGTAACGTCTTCTAACTTCAAATTCACTGGAGTCAAATTCCCCACGAGATGTCTGGTGAAGGTAGGGGAAAATAACAGCACATGCAACATAAGACAGAAGACAGTTGCCAAATATTATTTTTAAACATTCTGAAATAAATAGGTCTCTAAGAAAAATTAATAAACCCTCATTATTCAGTGTTTGTCAGCCTGTATATATATTTTTTGCAGTCATCTACTCATGTAGCAGATGAAACAAAGCAAACTTTTCAGTATTTCCAGAAAGGACGCAAAAAACATACTCAAATTTAAAATCCAAACTGCAAAGTCTGTCTTACAACAACCATCTGCCTTCCACAAGAATTTAACTTCTATTATCTTTGGCATGACTTTCTCACTAAGAAGGAAGTGTGCTCTGAATTTAGATTTTAAATATATTTCTTTTCTCAAGCTGATTAGAATTCAGAATTTGAGGAAAGTTCTATTTTTACAATTTGGAAAATAATCTGAATGTGAGTGTGAAAAATATTTTCCTGGAATTTGTTCAAATGAATTGCTTTGCTAAAATTTTATTTTAGTATATGAATATTCTAACATTTTACACAGTGATTTTACCATGGTTTTTACAATGTTATTAATGGATATTTTATGTGAAAAGAAAATCTTCCTATCATTTCTCAAGGAATTTTATTTAGAGTTGGATGCCTAAACTCCTAAAAAATTAAGCAAAGACATTAAAATATATGTTCTCAACAAACTGAAAATCTATGCCAACACGTATGGCAAAAAGAAAACACAGGGACAATTTCAACCTCACTTCTATTGCCTGAATCCCAAGCCAAATACAAAAGCATAGATTACCAAATGTACACGAACCTCTCACAAGAAAACACAGTAAACTCCTACCAAAATCCTACTTAACTGGACATTTGCAAATTAAAAATACAATAATACTATGGTTTAATTTTCCTGGAGGAATAAAGATGGAATAAGACGTTGCATATATATTTCACACTCAAATATCAATCATCTACACAGATGAGCACAACTGTAAAATTAAACATTTCAAGTCATAAGATGTAATCGTAATTATCATGAAATAAAGTTCATGGAAACCATACTTTCTGAAGCTGATTCTTTTAAAATGAATGTTTAGAATAACACACAACATATTGGCAAAACATTCCCTTTATAGTGGCAAAAAATTGGGTGGAGGACGATGACATGCAGAAGTAACTAAAAGCTCACAAAACACTACAAACATTAACTATTATGCAAAATGGTACAAGTTGAGAAAATGGCAAACATAGAAAAACTAAAACTAGAAACATAGTTTAACAATATATATAACTATTTAGTGTGTGTGAAAATATAAGCAAATACACACATGCATATATACATACATATTCGCACAAAACATGGTTTAGAATCTCTCATTAAAAATTACTTATCAAGCCAGTCTTTGTGTCACGTGCAAATGTGTATGTTTACTACCAATTTCCAAGAAAATAAACTGATGTAACTAACAATAAAAGCACCTACAAAGCTGGCAGTTAAAATAAGATTGAGTTGAATATGTTCTCAATAATTTCCAACACTTTTAATAAACATTGTAAAAATCTGGTATAAATCCCAAAAAGAAGGGAAGTATAAAAACCAAGTAAAATATTGTATCGACTCTGTCTCCATTACTTTGTCATTGAATTCAAAAGAATTCAAAAGAATTCACCAATACATTGCAATAACAAATGAAGAAAGGAGGGGATAACTATAAGTCTCAAGGAGAATGTGCCCTTTTTTCTTACTGTAAGGCTATTCTTTCCCGGAAAAGTACATGTAAGAGATATATATATGTGGAAATATGACAAGGAGACAGGTATTATGAGCTAGATTCAGATAATGACTATCTTCTATCAAAAGAGGCCAAATTTGATCATTAGGAGGTAAGTTTTCAAATCAAAGTAATACTGGATTTGACGACAGGAAATCTCCAATTTAGAAAAAATATGTGCTCCAAAGTTCATTTAGAATACAAATAATGCTCCTAATCCAGAATACAGTTTTCCATGAAAGTAATACTGTACCTGATTGTTTATTTTTCACGTACCCATAAAAGCTTGGATACATAATGCTTAGGACTAAGGAACCCCCAAAACACATTCATTCAACAAATACCAATCTTTTATCAAGTGTAAACAGTTATTCTAAGCTCTGAGGATTTAGAAAACTGTATTTGAGTGAAAATGAATCCCAGTAGTCAATTAAGCCAATCAAGTTCCACTTTAATCCTCACTTGCACAGAAGCAGGTATTACTGTCATGTCTTCACGATGAAGATGTGGGAAGAAAGTCACTTGTTAAACCTCTTAGTTCTTGCTTCTGTGTATATTAAGAGAAGACCCATCTCTAGTCTCTAAAAGAGAAGGGATTTCTTCAGAGGAGTCTCCTCAGACATTCTAACTTGGAAATAAAGAGTAATTTCCCATAAGAGGAACAGATCCCAGGCCCCTGGCTTCCCTGATAACAATTATTTATAGTTGGGCCATCCTTAAGTATTCCTAATTAGGAGACTGTCAGTCTGTGTACATATATACATATATATTAAGTGTGTGTGTGCATGTATTTACCCTTATAGTCTTAATGTTCATGATTACAAATATTTATAAAACTAAAACTTTCACAGGGAAGCCATCTTTGAATATCCTAATTAGATGAAGTAGCATGGCTATAAATGCTCATAATATCCTATATTTTTCCTTCACAGCATTTATAACTGTAATTAAATAACGAAGCATGTAATTAATTGTTTAATATCCATGACACCCCATAAACTGAAGCTCCATGAAGGCCAAGGGTATGTTCATCTTGATTAATAATGCAATCTTAATATACGAGTATGGTACATGGGACATAACTGGGGCTCAATAAACTTTCCGGAACAAAAAACTAAATAAATCAATGATGATAAATAAGCAACAAAGGTACATTTCGATAGCATAATGTGTATCTACTAAATGTTTTTACATTTATCTCTGTAATGCATATTTTAGTATATATATAGATAGAGTCTATATACTAGGATATAGTAAATGCAGTGGGAAGTAGAATACAGGGATTAACTTGCATTTAAACTAAAATACAGTTTGCTATAATCATACACATACATGAAAAACATAATAGCAAAATCGTCCAGTATGAAAGTATACTATCTGGGTCTAAATCTCAGCTTGGCAATTTACTATGCTGTACGACTTTCAGCAAGTCACTGAGTTCAGTGTCCTCAACCATCAAATGGGGGAGGGAGAGGCAACATAATATCTGCCTCATAGGACTGCTGAGCTTAAATAAGTTAATATGTATAAAGGGTTAGAATAGTCCCTGGCAGAAAATGATTGATAGTTTCATGTATTGTATTACTATTATTACTATTACCACTACTATAAAAAGAGCAGTCCATTTAAAGTATGATGCAAGTGTGGATAACTAAGAATTGTATGTCCATGAGCAGAATGAAATCTATAGGATGGCTTATAATGAATATCTTTCTGAAAGAAGCAAATGATGGGAAAATAATTCTGTTTCACAAATTCTGTCACAGGAAGGGGCATTATAATTATGAGAGCAATCAGGACAAAGCTGGCTCTGTTTTTATATGCCTGTACAAATACTCTAAATTTTCACAAAGATCCTAAGAGAGTAGTTTTGTTACAAATGAGGAAACTAAGCCATCAAGAAGTTAATTAAAGTACAAGGATACATTGCAAAGAAGGGGAAGAATAAAGATTCAATCCATCTGTTTTTGTTTACTTAAGCTGTAGGAATGCAATATACAAGAAATGGATTGGCTTTTATAAAGGGGACTTATTAGGTTACAAATCCACAGTTCTAAACTAGGAACACGTCCAAATTAAGACATCAACAAGGATACCTTCACTCAAGAAGGCCAATCATGTCCAGGGTTTCTTTGTCACATTGGAAGGCACATGGCAATGTCCGCTGTCCTTCTCTCCTGGGTTCTGGCTTCAAATGGCTCTCACAGCTTATGGTATCTTTTTGGTCATTTCCTTCTGTATCCCCAAATATCTGTCACTTGGTTTCATCTCTCTGTGCTCTACATCAGATCTCCAAGCATCTGTCTTCTCTCTCCAAAATGTCTCCTTCTTAAAGGATCCCAGTTATGGAATAAGACTCACTTCAAATGGATGAGGTCACATCTCCATCTAATCGAAAGGACCCACCAACAATTGGGTGGGTTGCATCTCCATGGAAAAAATCTTATCAAAACATCCTGCCCCCACCCCCGCAAGATTGAATTAGAAAACCTGGCTTTTCTGGGGTACATAACAGTTTCAAACCAGCATACCTATGCTGTGTTATTTCACCACCTTTTGAAATGGCTATGATACTTAAATTATTTACTTATTATATCCTAAGCATTGTGCTTGGTATTATGACTCCAACAAGATACTGTTACCTCACCTCAGAAGCTAACAGATTCATTGGGAATAAATACAAATAAATACATTGTTATCTATTCACACTTAGGTAAATGGTGATTACTGAACACTTAACATATTCAGTAAGCATTTTCCTAAGTGCTTTATATAGATTACCTGTCCTAAACAACTCTTTCAGAAAATGTATGGAACTAGGTCTTATTTTCATCTCAGTTTTATAAATGAAAATAACTGAGGCTTAGAGGGATTAAATATATGCCTTTGGCTTCTTTTCTATAACGAATCCAATGTTTTATATCCTATAAAAGTTTATTCAGACACTATAAGAAAACAGGATAATGGTCAACTTCAGCTGTGACCATGGTACAACAGAAATCATCAGAGGAAGATAACATATTGAGTTGTGACTTTGAAAAAAATACAGCTCTGTCTGAGAGGGTGAAGAATATACCACGGAGAAAGGAAAAGCATGTGCAGTTATGAGAGCGAGAAATACACTAGAATATTCAGAGAAGAGAAGTAGTATTAAACGTGGGGAGGGAACTGAATGTGGGAAGTAAGAGGGTAAGTTGGCATTAGCCTAAGTTGCTCTTTAGATATCATACAAGGGAGTGCATACTCTGGTAGGAAATGAGTAGCCAAGGAAGAAGTTTAAGTATGAGTAAAAAGATTAGTTCAATACATTATTTTTATTAGAGAAGTTGTCACTTGACAGAAAAAAAAAAACATGAATAAAATACAGGATATTTATATTCTACCCCACACCAACACCTTGCATTGGTATGGAATATTTGTTACAATTTAAGATAGCGTAATTTTATAATTGTACCATTCATTAAAGTCCATGAGTTAACTTAGGAGTCACTGTTTGTGTAGCGTAATTCCATGGGATTTTTAAAAAACATTATTCCCACAAATACAATCTAACATTTCACCTTTTAATCATTTTCAGGATATATTACTCGGTACTGTTGATTGCATTCACAATATTGTGCTACCATCACCATCATCCATTATCAAAACATTTCCACCACTCCAAATAGGAATCCTGCATATTTTAAGCCTTATCTTTCAATTCCTTATCCCACCCTGCCTCCTGTGTAACTTATACAATAGATTCCGACTCTATGAACTTGCTTATTGCAATTGATTCAAATTAGTGAGATTATACAATATTTGTCCTTTTTCATCTGGATTATTTTACTCTGCAAGACGTTTTCAAGGTTCATGTATGTTTTCACATGAATCAGGACTTTATTCCTTTTTTTATGGGTGACCAATATTCCATTGTATGTAATCAGGATATTTTGTTAATCCATCCATCAGCTGACGGACAGTTGGGTTGCTTCCATCTTTTGGCAACTGCGAATAATGCCACTATGAACATCGGTGTGCAAATATCTGTTTGAGTCCCTGCCTGCTTTTAATTATTTTTGGTTTGTAGCCAGTAGTGGGATTGTCAGGTCTATGGTATTCTATACTTAGCTTTCTGAGGAAATGCCAAACTGTCTTCCATAGCAGCTGTATCACCTTATATTGCCCCAGCAATGAAGAAGTATTACTATATCTTTGCATCCTCTCCAACACTTACTTTACATTTTTAAATAGCAGCCGTTCTAATGTGTGTGGGAAAAAAAGTTCACCATGGTTCTGATTTGCATTTCCCTGATGGCTAATGATGTTGAGCATCTTTTCATGTGTTTTTTTGGCCATGTGAATAACTTCTTTGAAGAGATGTCTTTTTTCAAGTCTCTTACCAATTTTTAAATTCAGTGTTTGTCTTTTTATTGTGAAGTTGAGAGATTCCTTTTTATATTCTTGATATTAATTGTCTACCAGATATATAATTTTCAAATATTTTTCCCATTGTGCAAGTTATCATCTTACTTTCATGATAAAGTCCTTTGAGATGCAAAAATTTTAATTTTGATGAGGTCCCACTCATTCATTTTTCTTTTGTTGCTTGTACTTTTGGTGTAAAGTCTAAGTTATCATTGCCTAACACAAAGTACTGAAGATGCTTCCCTACATTTTCTTCTAGGAGTTTCATAATTCTAGCTCTTATACTTTTAAATCCTTGATCTATTTTAAGTTAATTTTTGCTTATGATATGAGGTAGGGGTCCTCCTATTTCTCTTTTGCAAATGGATATCTAGAACCTCCAGTGCATTTGTTAAAAAGAATGGTTTAAGCCCAATTGAACAGTGTTTGCCACCTTGTCAAAAATCATTTGGCCTTCTCTCTCTAAGCCCAACTCTGCAAGTGAAATCACTGCCCTCCTCCCTACACAGGACATGACACCCATGAGTGAAAGTTTCCCTAGTGGCATGGGAGATTACTTCCAGGGATAAGTCTGGCCTTCGCACTGTGGGATTAACAATGCCATTCTGATCAAAATGGGGGAAAGAGGTGCAATAAATAAGGTATCAGTGGCAGAGAAAGTTCAAATAGAGTCACAAGCCTACTCAGGAGCTCACTCTTATGCAAGCTCCAGTTAGACATTTCTACTTACCATAGCTTGCCAAACCCCAACCAAAACCATTCCTGTTAATTTTAAAGAACACTTAGGGCATTATACAAGATGCTACAAAGGTTCCATGCACTAGGGTAACTTTCCAGAAACCTACAACCTTCAGATGAGTCCCCGGATCAGATAAGTCCTGAAATGCAGAGGGGCCAGGCTCTCCGGAACATGAATTAGTTCCATCCCCCTATCCCATATTACTGACAGCCATTTCCAACATAAAAAAATTAGGATGGGCATAGCCTAAATACCCCTAAGGAGTGGCAAGAAGTTCAAAGGTAATGGTGGAGTTATATAGGGAAGGCAGGGTTTAAAAATGAGTATGGTTATTGAATCATTATACTGATATTTCTTTCAGTCTCCAGTATCTTAGAGAAGCTAGAAGTAGAAACCTAAAATTGTAGAATCGTAATCCATACCAAACTCTGAAATCTGTTCTACAACTAACTGTTGCAACGCATTTTGAAATGCATTGCTTTTTTGTATACATGTTATTTTTCACAAAAATGAAAAAAAAAGTCTTCTAGCTTCTAGCATTTTGGAGCAGCTGAGGAAAAATCTGAAACAGTGGAATCGTAATCCATAATAAAATCTGAAATCTGCTCTGTAACTAGTTGTCGAAGCATTCTTTGAAAATCATTGTTTTGGCTCTCTTTTCTTTGTATATATGCTATATTCAACAATAAAAAACATTTCAAATAAAAAAAATCAATTGGCCATAAACGTAAGGGTTGATTTCTGAGCTCTCAATTCGATTTCAGTGGTGTATATGTCTGTCCTTGTACCAGAACCATGCTGTTTTGATTATTGCAGCTTTGTAATAAATGTTAAGATGGGGAAGTGTGAGTCCTCCAACTTCATTCTTCATTTTCAAGATGGCTTTGCACTTGATATTCTATCAATACCTGAATAAGTACATTTTTCTGCATGTTTATCCTATTGGTGTTCTTTGAGCTTCTTGGATGTACATAGTCACGTTTTTTGCTAAGTTTGAGTCATTCTCTCTCATTATCTCTTTGAATATTTCTTCTGCCCCTTTTTTTCTTTCCTGGGATTCTCATAATGCATATATTAATGGATTTCATGGTGTACTATAGTGTCTTAGGCTATTTTCACTTTTAATATTTATTTTATCTGTCTACTGCTTTGCCTGACTCATTTCAAGTGTTTTGTCTTCAAGTTTACTGTTTCTTTCTTCTGCAGTCCAATCTGCTCTACTAACCCTCCTGGGTATTTTCATTTCAGTTATTGTGGTCTTCAATTCCAGTAGTTGCATTTGGTTCCTTTTTTCTTTTATTGTATAGTATAACATATATACAAAGCAAAGAAATAAAAAAGCAATAGTTTTCAAAGCACTGTTCAACAAGTAGTCACAGGACAGAACCCAGAGTTTGTCATGGGCTACCATATGATCCTCTCAGAGTTTTCCTTCAAGCTACTCCAGAATATAGGAGGCTAGAAGGCTTAAATATTTTTTTATCATCACAATTGACAAAAAAATAACATATATACAAAAAAGCAATAAATTTCAAAGCACAGCACCACAATTAGTTGTAGAACATATTTCAGAGTGTGACATGGGTTATAATTTTACAATTTCAGGTTTTTACTTCTAGCTGCTTTAAGGTATTAGAGACTAAGAGATATCAATTTAATGATTCAGCATTCATATTCATTTGTTAAATCCTATCTTCACTGTATAACTCCACCACCGCCTTTGATCTTTCCATTCTTCTCATTAGGGATGTTCTGAGCTATGGCAATTCTAACTTTTTCATGTTGGAAGGGCCTGTCACTAATATGGGGAAGGGAGATGGTACTATCTGATGTTCTGGTGAAGCTGCGCCCTCTAGGTTTCAGGACTTATCTGAACAAGAGACCCATGTGGAGGTTCAAGAAAGTACTCTAGTGCGTGGAACCCTTGTGGAATTTTATATATTGCCCTAGGTATTCTTTAGGATTGGCTAGAATGGTCCTGGTTGGGGGTAGGCAGGTTATGATAGGTAGCGAGGTCTAACCAAGGCTTGCGTAACAGCAACCTCCAGAGTAGCCTCTCTACTCTATTCAAACTCTCTCTGCCACTGATACTTTATTAGTTACACTTCTTTCCCCCGTTTTGGTCAGGATGTAATTGTTGATCCCACAGGGCCAGGGCCAGATTCCTCCCTGGGAGTCCTCCTCTCCCATGTGGCCACAGAGACTTTCACCCATGGATGGCATGTCCCATGTAGGGGGGAAGGCAATGATCTCACTTGCAGAGTTGGGCTTAGAGAGAATGATGCATTTGGTTCCTTTTAAAATTTTCTATGTCTTTACTCAGACTCTCATATTGTTCCTTCATTGTTTTTCCTTAAATCTTTTAGTTGTTTCTCTGTACTTTCCTTCATCTCCTTGAACACTTAAAAAAAAAATTTCTTTAAAGGTTTTGTTTGGTATGTCCACATTCCTGTCTTCTTTGTTGGTGTTTACCATATTTTTATCCTTTTCCTTTGTATGGGTCATCATTTCCTGTTATGTTTGTCTTGCAAGCTTTTGTTGCACACTGTATACTTTAATATTTTTACATTTAACTGTGATGTACTCCCTGGGATGTCTGTTTCATGGTTTTATAACCAGATGGTGATAAGAGAGATTGTTCTTGAGTTTCAGTCCTCCTGTCAGGAAGGCCTGCCCAAGGCAAATGCACTATGCAGGATTTTCCATTTTTCTGGGCTTCTGTCCTGTCCTAGGATTTTGCTTGTTAGCTGCTTTGGAATTCCTTTGTTGACAGGTGTCTTGTTGTAGACCCTGTTTCTCAGGAAACAGACCTCCCTCTCCTGGGTATTTGTCACTGGCAGGCCTTTGTCCCAGACAAGGCTTCTACAGCTTTTCACATTCCTTTCGTTGCCTCATGCTGCTTTTGCTTGGAGGGTAAATTCTGGTTGGAGGGTCACCCTGAAGAGGACTTTCCCAAGTCAGTTTTTCCAGCCAAAACAGGGCCAGGGACTACAAAGGCAGCACAGACTAGCTCCAGAGAGACCTGGGGAGGGGTCAGGAAGGGCGTCAAAATCTCGGATGGCTCCCCAAAGCTGAGTTTTCCTGGCCTGACGGTTAAATTCAACCCTTCCACTAATTGCTCCCAGCAGCCCTAAGGAACCATTGCATCTTTAAATCTCCGCCACTTCCAGCCCTGTCCGGGGAGGGCTGAAACAATGGCTGCCACACCTTTGTCCACAGCTGAAACAATTCACTCAGAGCGGGAACCAGTAATCAGAATTCACTAATCAAAAACCATAATCAGCTGTACCCACCGCCTTCTTGGGGAAAAGATTTTTACATGTCTTTTGTCACCACGAGCTTAGCCAGGGACTGGACCCCATTATGGTCTGCCATGAGAGTGGGAGGTGGGCACCGGAAGTTTTTCCATGGAGAGAGCAATTTACAATCTTTACCATAATTTATCTTCCTCTTCCCTCTGCTCTTCCCTGGATGATGTACAACGTTCTTCTGCCCTTTGGGGTTTCAAAACATTAATTTCAGACAAACCTTGCCTGTTTAATAATTATTTTGTGGGAGGACTGAATCCTGGAGCTCACTACTCCATCATGTTCCCTGGAATTCCAGGGTAATCCTTTTTTGGGGGAGGGTGGTGCATGGTCCAGGAATCGAACCCAGGTCTCCATCATGAAAGGCAAGCATCTACCACTGAACCACCCACACACCCCAGATGAATACATTTTTAAGAAACATTACTAGCAGGAGTGCAGATATTGCATTAGGAAGAGAGATTATAGAAAGATAGTCTAGAACCTTTTCAGCCACAAATTAGGTGCACGTCTACATTTGTGAATCACAAATGGCTAGGAGAGGCTTCAAGAACAATTCTTAAATGATGCTATTGATTAAGGCTTCTTAAGTAAACACAGGTTATACTATTCAATTGTTTTAATTTGTAGGAGGTAAACTGCCTTTCTGCAGACTTTGCCTAGGATTAAAGAGGCTTGGACCCGAAATCTCTCTCTTAAGTCACTCAACAAATTACAGCATATCATATTTAACTGGCTCATTTGATCTTATTTGAAAAACAAAATTATTTTTTGTAATTTTTCATAAGAAATATGAATACAAAATATTGTCATGTTTTTCATTAGTTGTTTTTCCTTATTAACAACCAGAAGCTTTTCTTCTCCAGAAGTATTTATTTATAACTTTTAAAACTAGAAATCTAAATGTTCTTGTTCTAAAAAGCACAATTACTATAAAATAGGTCACTGTTTCCTAAATTAATTTCACTGACTTCCTAGAAAAACAAGTGAATGACAGAAAAGATGCAAAGTCTTGCCCAAAATGGCTGAAAAATAAGTCAGTTCAGCTAAGGTTCTATAATGTTGAGAATTATAATAAGCAGCACTTCCAAAAGTTCAATATAGCAGCTGTATTCAAGTAAATGACCATTAAATGTTTACCTTAGTAATAATCCTGTAAGTAATGAACGTTTCAATTGTAGTAACATGGCTTTCAGGTTCATCAACTGTAATGAAGAGATCCTTCAAATCTGGCTCATCTTCAAACTTGATTTGGTTTATCATTGATAAAGGAGATGTTGGCATAACAGGGCTGAAAGAATTCATGTCCATCAATGAGGCATCCTAATGAAAAAAAAACATATAAAAATCAAATCAATAAAAAAAAAAGTAACAACCATCACTTTCTTACACCACCAATATTAGTAAAATATGTCAAGAATAAGACATAATTGGAATTCCAATTAGATATGATATACTGAACACATATTTTTATCTCTGCTTCTTCTTAATACCTACTCCCAAATGAGAGTAATTAAAGAAACAAACAAAAGGCATAAACCCTCAAGGTTTTAAAGAAGAGACTACAGCAAATGAGGATTGTCTACTTTGTAGAAATCAGAACTCTAATTTCAGGTGATAACTGAAATAGTAGTGCAGAGAAAGCTGAAATCTAAACCTACAAGAGAACTGTAAACTAGGAGGAGTCAAGCACCATGACAGAGATCCCATAAGGGCTCAGGAACCGGAAGTAGCAGGAACCTTTGGACATAGCGGTGCTTGTAAAGCTAAACCAGAAGGACTGGTTGATAAGCAAATAAAACTTTAAAAACCCTAGAGTCCCTCACCTGCTTCCTGCAATCAGGCGACTTCCTATTCCCCACCTGGCGGAAAACTGGGAAAAGACTTTCTGGAGGTCTTGGGACCAGGTAGGATGGGGAGAGGGGCTCTAAGAAAACATCATGTGAAAGTCCCCCATCCAGATGGAAAGACATCTGACCCTCTTTTGTCACTTAGACCCAAGAACATTGGCAGCAAAGCATAATCCCTACTCACTGCTTGGACATTTCCTCCTTTAAGTGATCAGGCCACGAGAAAACCGAGATGAGGAGGCCCCTGATGAATTAATAACCAGGTCTCTCCATAATCACTCCACAAAGAAGCCCTCCCCATGCATGCAGAATGTCTCCTCAGCCTTTCAGTATCAGGTGTAGGAAACACCAAGCATGAGGAAAACCTCTAATGTGAAAGAAAGAGTCGCAAACAAAAAAAGTAAGAAAATTAAAGAAGTAGATGGAATAAACAGAGCAGAAACCAAAAAGTAAATAAAACAAAACTCCATGAAATCATCAGAGAGACGAGAGAAGACATTAAATCCATCAATGACAACATGGTATTATGGAAAGAAGCATTCAGAGAGCATCAGCCACAACAACAAAAACGGGACTCCTAGGAATAAAAATATTTTAGCTAGATAAAAAAATTCAAGAAAAAGTTTAAAAGATACAAAGCAAGAACTCTCCCATGAAGCTGAACCAAAAGAATAAAGACTGGTAAGTGAGAAAGAATCCAGGCAGACAGTGCCTAAATAAAAGGAATTTCAGAAAATGGAGAGAAGGGAAATTATTAAAGCAGTAATAAGGGGAAATGTCCTCGAACTGAATCGTTTTCAGATTGAAAGGACCCACCATCCTCCCACACAATAAGCAAAACAACGGTGGGGTTGGTAGAGCTCCTACCCATCATTCGCATAGTGCCATTTCAAATAGTAAAGATTTAAATAAAAATTCCAAAAGTTTCCAGAGAGAATATAAACAATAATATAATATAAATACAACAAGAATCTTAGGAATCAGGAACGATATCAGATTTCTCAATAGCAGTACAAGATATCAAATGACAATAAAGTAATACCTTCAAAATTTTGAGAGGAAAATATTTTCCACTTAGAAATCTGGAGCTAGGCAAATTGTTATCCAAGTACACAGGCAAAATAAAGCCATTTCAGGCACGCATAATTTTAAAAACTAACCAACAGTGTAACTGTTCTTTAGAAACTTCTTTACTTCTACAAAATAGGGGTATATACCAAAAAAAAAAAGAAAGAAAGAAATATGATCTTACAACACGAGATCCAGCAGAGGAAAGAAGCAAAGGAAATTCACTGGATGATGGTAAAAGAAAGTCCAGGTTAGAGGCTTTGCAGAAGAACTAGAGAACAACCTTTACAGACTGTACCAGGAGATGGAGTCTTCAGGGAGGGAGGGAGATGAAGAGGGAAAAAAGAATGAAAAGAGGGAGAAAGGAAGAAAAGGGGACAGGAAACAGAAAGAACAAAGAGTGAGGGAAGGTAGGAGGGAAAGAAGAGAAGGAAGGAAGGAAAGAAGGGAGAGAGACAGAAGAAGCAGGAAGGAAACTGATGGATTACCTGATGTGATTAAACATAATGAGAGAAAGCCCACTTCTATTAGATTACGGAGATGAACTGTAATTGAAACAAAGAAAATCAAGAGGGCAGGAGAAAGCAAGAGGAAGAGAAAGGGACAGAAGGGAAACAGGGGGTGAATGAATGAATGAATGAAGGGAGGGAGGAAGAAAGGAAGGAATTAAGAACTCAGGAAAACGAAAGCTATACAAGAATGAACATGTAATCATAGTTCTCTATATGGCATGGTGATGAATAAATGTAAGTTGCTCTTAATACAGGATTTAACTAAAACTAGTGATATAGTAAGATGATGGGAGAAGGAAAAATACATGTATATGTTTGGGGAAGGGGACAGGGCCTATAAAATAGCTTCAAAAATATCAATGCCATAACGGAAAAAGAAAGATAGGAACTATTCCAGATTGAAGGAGATCAAAGAGATACAACAGCTAGAAGCAATACAAGATCCAAACCTGGACTGGACACTGTACCACAGTGGGGAACTATTTATGTCTCTAAAGATGATTGGGACAACTTGAGAAACCTGAATGGGTTTGGGGACTAGACCATGGTATTGTGTTAATGACAATTTCCTGATTTGGATATCTGCACTGTCATTATGCACAAGACTGTTCTAGTTTTCAGAAAATAGAAACAGACCTATTTAGGGGTAATGGGACATCATGTCTCCAAGTTACTCTCAACTTAGAGACAGTGGGGAATCTAGTTCTTTGTAGTAACTTGCAACTTTTCTTCAAGTTTGAAATTATTTCAAAATGAAAATATGTTTACCGTTTCAACAAGTCAAATCAGTCTACAAAGCTTAAAACCAAAACAAAATCAGCATGCCCTAATTCAGTACTGCCATTGCCAGTTCATACTTCTCAGTAACATATTTAGAATTCTCTTAGCTGTTTGCTTCTTTGCATTTTACTTATTTTAAAATAATACATATTGCCATTATTTTTATTTTTCAATTTAAGTATTATCAGTAAGTTTCATATTAGGAAAGATGAAGAATATTTATTCATTCATTCATTTAATTACACTAGTACACACTTATGCATTCCTTTTTTATTCGGTGGTTAATAATCCATAAATATCACATTTTTATGTGATGCTCAACAGTCCCAAATTTGGCTGACAGGAGCCCCTTCAAGCTGGTGCTTGTTTCTTTCTGATGTTTTTATCATTCCTTGAGCATTTCTTTATTTTCAGACCTAATAGGAAGTTTCAGGCCCATATGGTATTTTTCCCACCCCAGTTCTCGGAAGCAGACATTTCTCCAAGAAGCTTTGGTTCCTCTGTAGAGGAGACTGGCATTTAGAAATCAAGATATAAATATCAGGAGATACATGTATTATACAAATACACATATATATGTATAATACCTACAAACAAATACATACACAGATCTAGACAGATGGGGGATAGCTTAGATAGACAGACAGACAGACAGATAGATAGACAGATAGAAAAGAAGGGAAAAGGGAAGAAGGGAAGGAGGAAAGAAAGGGAGGGGGAGGGAGGGAGGAAGGAGGGAAGGAAGATATATATTAAATATCTTGAGTTCAGACTGATACCTCAATTCTAATACACAATCACTTCACTCTGCCTTTCCCCTTTGCATATTTGTAACTATCTCCTCTAACAGGGGAAATCCTAGCTCCCACTCTCCTGAACAGATTTGTTGATTTGCTTGCTCCCCCTGTATGTCACCAATCCCCTGACCGCAGAGCTAGGGCCCCAGCCGTGACCACCTCCGCCGAGGCAGCCTCACCTATGTCACCTCCTCGGACCCAATCCCACCAGCCATTTCCTTGGCCACAATGGTTGACTCCTCAGCTACCTTTAATAGTTTGCTGTTTTTAAATAAAGGAAAAGGAGGAATGGGAAGGGCTATGTGTTGTGTGTGTGTGTGCGTTTTATAAAAATAAAAAGGAAACAAAGGGATACTATACAGTAAAGTACAAGTACAAATAACGCTTCACTCAAATGCAAAGATTAAACTTAATAATATCAATAGAACACTTGAGTTACTTCGGCAGTGGTGGTCGAGACTTTTTCTCCTAATCTGTATTTTCTTTATATTTCCAAAAATAAAGATGTAGATGTAGAATCAAAAGCTGTGCCTGTTGTTAAAAAATAACTAAAGTTAACTGACACACTTGGAGTTTCGATCCGTAACAAAGCCCATCAGAGTTTAGCAACAGAGTTGGTCAGTCCTGTGTGGAAAAATGATTATAAAGGAAATTTAAAAAGTGAGTTCTAGTCCTGTCTCTGATTAGACAGGTAATTAGACAGGTAATCTTGAACAATTAATTTAGCCTGCTAGGTGAAATTAAGAGTTGAGATGTATAGTCTTCAAAGCCTCTCTCAGCTCAAAGGCTAAAATAATACAATTTACAAATATATTACTCTAGTAAAGGATGAAATCATAATATACACTTATTTTATCCTCAAAACAAATCAGCATAAATGCTTCTAAAGCGCCAATAACATCTAGAACACTACTCTAAAGGCTCTTGCCTCAAAAAGTTTAGTTCACTGAACTAGAACAAAGCATTTAAGTGGCCTTTCAATGCAGTAACAGAAGAAATATTATAGGACACAATGTTGGAAGAGACAAGAACAATGGTCGGTTATATTAAGAAGGTTCAGGCTACTGTGACCACAAAAATGATTTATGAAAAGAAAAGCTCCATTTAGGTATGATTCAGGCCATGGAATAGAGGACAGATTTCAGTTGGGTTAACCAGACATATGAAAATACGGAAGCAATAACCATCTCAAAATAAAAGTTTACTGAAATAAATCATAGCTTATCCCTCTGACAGAATACAATAAAGTGATTAAAAAGTAATGTTTTAGAAAAATATATAGCAACTTGGGAAAAGTTTTACTGCATGTTATTAAGAGAAAAATAGCAGAGTTAAATTTTGTGTATGACCCAAATTTTGATGTGTTTATATATGAGAGAAAGAATGACAGAATTTAGAAGTTCTGCAAGAAAATGTTAATAGAAGTTATTCTGGGCATTGAGATTACTGCTAAGTATATTTCTATGTGAGTTTCTGTAGATGCCAAATATTCTAAAATAAACATATTATTTTATAATCAGAGAAAATGTTAAAAATGGTAGTGTCAATAATGTATGAAACACTGTGTTAAGTGAAGAGAATTCTAGAGGGCCATATTGATAAAAGACCTTGGATTATATTTGATCTTTTTTAACTCACCATATTTGCATAGTTAAATAAGAAATTTACAAATATGTATGAAATCCCATGAAAATGGGATTGTCAAAATAAATTTTGGAATGCTGACACAATAGAATACTAAGCAGATGTGAAAAATCAGAATTCAGAGCTTCCACAAATAAGCATGCAATCCGCGGATACAAAAATCTCTCTCATTTCATATTAATAGCTGTCTATCTCTGAAAACACATTAAAAATCTAACAAATTTTAACTTGATTGGCAAATGTACTTTAAATTTTACTGCTATTGCATATAACCATGTGCTTTGGGGCTCTTTATATTCACTCTTCCAACTTACCACAGCCCACTTCTTTTACCTACTACATAATTTAGCATTCTATTTCTTCTGCTTAAAATGCATCCTTTTTTAGAGTGGGAATCTGCATGAATTTACAAAGGCTTACAATTCCAACAAGTATAATGTGGTATCATAAAAATATGCTTCAATATCTAGCAAAGGAAGAAAATTACAGGCTGAAATTTAGCAACATCCAAGATTTCAGGCAAAGGATTTAAATTACTATGAATCATTCAAAAACATTCTTAAAACCTTAATAAAA
Organism: Tamandua tetradactyla; assembly: GCF_023851605.1. Taxonomy (NCBI): domain Eukaryota; kingdom Metazoa; phylum Chordata; class Mammalia; order Pilosa; family Myrmecophagidae; genus Tamandua; species Tamandua tetradactyla. Next base: position 24,600,079 of record NC_135337.1, read on the forward strand.
CTGACTATCCAAAGTGTTTTATATTCACTTCAAAAAAAAAAAAAAAGAAAGAAAGAAAATGGACTGATAATACATAAAAGCTCTACATTTGGACATCAATGACTGAAGAAAATAAGTGTTTGAGAAGATCCAAAAAAGCAATTAGCCAAAAAGAAGGCCATTTAACCTTTCGTGACTGATGTGCTTTCGGAAATGGATTATTAAAACTTGTTCTTTCCAATCAAAGGTCTAGCCTCCACAATAATGTGTGCCCTCCTTCTCTCTCTCTCTCAATCTCTCTCTCTCTCTCTCTCTCTGTCTCTGCTTCCCTCCCTTCCTTCCTCTCTTTCTTTTTCTTTCTCCCTCCCTTTTCTCTCCTTTCTCTTCTTCCTTCACCATTCATTCTCGGCATTTAGTATATGCCCTTTATCTTATGGTCTTTTAAACACCAAAAATACATCTTTTCCTGTGTTGTTCTTCAACAGATTAAAGCAGAGTAAGAGACACTGTCTATGTGGCAAATCCCTACTTCTTAAATAACATTTAATACCTTTTCTATAGCTAGGAAAGTATTGTGAAACACACACAACCAAAAACAAACAAGCAAAGCCTTAGGATGGTTTCTGGTTGAGATTTGAATATGTGTAATGGAAAAATAAGCCCAATTTGTTGCTGGAAATTACTACCTTTTCTCCTTATGCAAACCGCCACTTCCACTCTAAGAGGAATCATTTAAATAACTGGACTGAAATAAGCAGACCTTAGAATTGTACTAGTATGATATTGGAATTTATCGATGAAGTCACTTGCAAATTAAGAGTAAGTATTCCCTGTAGTTACTCTTGGTTTATTACAAGCAAGAGTTCTCTGATAACATTATATCAGAGTACAGATATACCTATACGCAATAAAAATTTGTAGAAGGAAGGAATCATTATTAAAATATTTCACCGTCACTTCTACTCATTCATTTTGTTACTGGTTAACAAAAGACTCCAATAATTTCTGGAAACGTGTGTCCCTCTTTGCTTTAACTCTCTTAGATGGTTGCAAAGCTCCGCTATTGAAGTAAATAAAATACATGGATTTAAACAATTGTTTGCCAGTATTTGAGCTCTCATGAGATAAACACCAAAAGAAACAAGTTAACAGATGAGATACGACCTCCCGTTGAGGAGGCCTTCCTTAAGGTCCCCTCACTAAAATGCTACTCGGGATCATCTCATAAATATAACATGAATTACTCTGATAATAGTAGATTGCATTCACCATCTGTGCATAAACAGCTATTTTCTTCTTTACAAGTAGAGGAGCAAAAAACCAATGTGAGAAATGTGATAAATCAAAACAGTGGCATGAAAAGGCCATGTAAATAAAACTGCTGATGTACAAGAAACATGCACACCAAGAGACATCTGGTAAAAAAGTAACTTAAAGTGGAGGGAGTTTGAGAATCCATGTTGTCAAGAGGGACACTCATCTTGATAAGCCTAAATTTATACATAGCAGCTGTGTTTTAGTTTACAAATCCTTCCAATCTGCCTGCTTATAATAATAATAAAAAATGAGAAAGACCTTCTGTGGAATACAGTTGAAAATGTGACTGGGGGGAGAACGCCATTTTCAGTCATGTTCTATGGAAGGGTGTAAAACATTTAATCCTGTTTGACATATTTCTCTTGGTCAAAAGAAAAAGTATATTTGCATATGGTATATTAAAAGAAAAAAGTCTCTGTAGTCAGGCAGAGCTAAATGTAAACCAAGTTTAGACATACACTGGCTGTGTGAAGTTGGTCAATTCATTTTATTTTTCTGAGGTTAGGTTTCTCACTTGTAATCTCTTAGCAAGGTCTTATTTCACCTTTGGTCACAGAAAGAGTACGGAGAGGATAAAAAGAGGTCTTATTTCACCTTTGGCCACAGAACAGTATGGAGAGGATAAAAAGAATAATAAAGCACATACTGATTGCTTGAAATGATGCAAGAAATGTGCTCTATATTAATTATCTTAAGTAAATATACGGTTGTATTTTCCCTCTTTTTAACCAGACAGCAATGCTATTGAGTAGGTGTTCTTTTATCCTTTGTTTTCATATGAGAAACCAAGTTAAATCACTCTTCACATTGTAACACCTATTCGATGGAGGAACCTGTATTTGACCTGCTAACTGCCAGTAAGTGAAACTTAACATTAGTATATGCAACTGATCTCAATGATGTCACTGAACTCACTTTCTCAGTTTCCCAGGAAATTAATTAGAAATCTAAAACAAGAATAAAATCAACTTCTATGGTAATATATGGCTATGTATTATACAAAACTTGAAAAAATACAAGTACATTCAAGGTCACCCTTTTGGAAATTAGAGAATACCAGAAAGAGAAGACTGGAAAAATAAAACTGTAGTACATATACAAAGGTATATGTACTACAGGGCAGTAAAATCAACTCCAACTTCATGCAATAACATGGATAAATCTCATAAACCAAATGGTATGAGAAAAAAAAATCAAGGAAGAATTCATACAGGATGGTATCATTTTAGAAAGTCCTAAAATATACAAGGGCCAAATACACATAAATCTTTAAATGATATTGTTTAGATGTATATACAAACTTTTATGAAAAGCAAATGAATGATGATACAAAATTCAGATTATCAGCTGCTTTTAAGCAGGAGAGAGAGAGAGCGTCCTGGAGAGGTACACAAGGGATGCCAAAACTTCTGGTTGTGTTTTACTTCTTAAGGTGAGTGGTGGGAATATAGATAAATATTCTATTTAAAAGGATTCTTTGTGAAAGGAGTTTGCAAACTTTTCCTGCAAAGGCCAGATGGTAAATATTTTTGGCTTTATGGGCCATAAAGTCTCTGTCACAACTACTCAATTCTGCCATTGTAGTATGAAAGCAGCCAGAGGCCATCCATAAATGAACGGGTAGGGCTATGTTCTAATACAACCTTATTTAAAGAATAAGGTGACAGATGACATTTGTCCCTTGGGCTGTAGTGTCCCCCTGCTTTATACTATAGATACTATTCAGCTAGCCATATAATATAGCTATATAGATAACATAATACGGATATACATATTTATATACTTTGGTATGCATGAAAATGTTCTATAATTTAAAAAATCATTTTTAAAGTTTCAAAAGATATGTTCAAGTAGGATAAGAATATACTTTCAATGAATGAAAACTGCTCACTAACTTTCTTTTCATAGTTTTCTCATAAGACCTGTAGAAGTAAAAATAAATAAGTTCCTTTAGAGCACTGTAGGCAAGTAGAAGGTAAATTCCAGATTTTTAGCATTTGTGTTTCTTTTAGGGGCCTTTTCTTCCTACACTCAGCCATACCCACTCAGGAATCACGGCAGTACACAACCTCAGTAAAGACTACATATGCAAGCAAGGGCAAGAAAAGACGCACTAAGATGCTATGAGGCAACCTCATTAGTTTAGTATGCTCTCCAACACCCTGCTATGGTTCATAAGTGTCCCTCAGCAATAAGTCATATTATAATATGTAAAATATTTAAAGCCATGACTGTGAAAATCTACCAATGACAAAGGCCTATTTTGAAATTACCTTAAAACAAGCTTGGCGTACTGAATACGTATCACACATAATATCAGCCAACTACTCAATTGTGGATTCAGTGATGACTAAGTGGAAGCACAACAAGCCGGGAAAAGTAATTACTGAAATCATAACTTTTGAAGAGGTTAAATATATGCCCTATGGACAGGTAACACTGCAGACCCAAGTCAGAAAGGCAATCTGTAAAGATTTGTACTGAGCTCAGCTAGCCAGCTGTGTGCACTTAAGCCGCATGACTACAATGGATCCTAGGCTACAGTACAGTAAAACTAATCCCCCCATCTTCATAGATATTTTCCAGGAAAGGGTTGAGTTACCTGGATATTTATTCACACAGACAACGTTTAAAGAGGATTTCTGAAGAGACTTAAGATGTGCATATAAATATATTAGGAAACATAGTAGATGATAATTCCAGATATGAATAAATGGTGATGAACAATGAAGTGCTCCAGAGAAACTGGAGAGGGGTGCTGGAAGGAGGGACTAAGGCAGTGAGGAGAAAGGAATGCTTTTGATAAAGCAGTAAGAGATGGCATTGTTAAGGAGGTAATGTGCGAAGGAGTCAGCTACATAAAATATTAACGGAAGAGGATTCCAGGGAGAGGGATCAATAATACCCAAGGCAGGAAAACACTTAGGGTATTAGAGGACCAGAAGCAAATGGCTGGAAGGTAGGCTTTAATGAAGAAATAAACAACAAAACTCACTTTGTCATTTACTGTGACAGAATTTCAAGTATTTACATTTTTATCTTGTAGGTCTAAAAAAAAAGAAAGAACTCCATGACTAAAAATCCAAAAGTAAGAGACCTGTTGCCCAGCCAGAGGTTTATAAGGATCTGTGTGGTCTGACTACAACTATTCATGAGCATTAGCCAACTGGAGGTTATTAATCATAACTAAGGCATTTCACTTTATCTCATCTATGCTTGAATGATCTCTCACATAGTGGAAAATTTCCTGTTTGTATTTAATTTGTAATAGAAAAAAAATCAATTTCTTTATTCAGAAAGGTTCAATGTACCACTTGCCTATAACTTCCACACAAAACCATCATGGTAGATGGTATGATTGTTCAATAATCCCTTGTCTTCCTGTGAAAGGATTAGACATCCTTGTCCACTGGGAGGTGAGCTCTAGCGTTTCTCAAGGAAAAGTTTCCCATCCCCAAGGGTTTGACAAGTGTGATTTACTTTAGACAATGGCATAGGTCTCAGCAGAAGGGTCAGGAGCCATTGCCTATTTCCACCACTGCTCACGTCCTTTTCCCTCTACCACAGGAATGATATATCCTAGCCAGGGGTTGTTCCTTCAGTCTTGTTTCCAAAATCAAGAAAACATGTGGAGCAGACTCACAGCTTGGAGGACAGGTACATGAGCAAGAAATAAATCTTCGTTTTAGGTAAGCCAACTGAGATCTTGAGGTTGTTTGTACTATAGTACAACCTAGCAATTTAATATTCATTTACATTTTAAAATATATATGTATATATGTATGTATACACATATACTTAACTTTCTCAGAGTTATGAGAGAGAAACAAATTAGTGACTCTTTTTACCAGTTTTGAAGATTCATATATCAAGAACTTGCCGTTTGTTTTCAGTCATGAATGATAAGACTTTCATCTTAATTCTACCAGAACTTCTATGCTTAATATTTCATTTTAAATGCTTAAGTTCTGTTTTCTATTTTAAAAGAAAAACATTTTTATATCAAAAGGTTTTAATATGATTAAAAAAATAATAAAATTACAACAAAAATGAACCTCAAAAACATTATGCTCAAGGAAAGAAACCAGATACAAAAGATTACATATTGTGTGATTCCATTTATATAAAATGTAATGAAAAGGCAAATCTATACAGACATTAGTAGATTAGTGGCTGTCTATGGCTAGGAGTGGGAATGAGGATTAAGTGTAAATGGCATGGGTTATCTTATTAGGGTTATGAAAATGTTCTAAATCTTCATTACACTGATGGTAAATTTACTTTAGTAATCAGTGAATCATTCACCCAAAATGAATTTTATGGTGTGTAAACTATACCTCAATAAAGTTTTTTAAAAAGAGCATTTCCTATAAAGGCAAATTTGGAAGTAGAAAAAATAATAACAATAATGAAACTGAGTTTGAACTCTAAAAACCATTGGTTTATTCTTCCATTCTGTTTTGTCCTGTATATTTACAGATTTTTTTTGTCTCACTATTTACCTAATAACTTTGTGGTCTGACTATATAATTTTGAATTAATATTGAAGCTAACACTGTTACCCAAGTATGATTAATATAGGCAGTATCCAAATTAATCAAATCAAACAGACAAAATCTTTTAAGTACATAAGTTTCATCTGTTTACTAAAAAAGTTTTAAAGTACATCCTTTAAGTAACTGTGAATGCTTATTTTAACTTTCAGTCCTACATCCTCTTTGGAAACTGAAGGATATAAACAAATACATACATAAATAAAATTAAATTTAAATAGTGTAAGAACATTACTATTGAAGCTGTGCTTCTTTTTCGTCATACTAGTCACTTGTAAAATTGTTGTAGGCTGTCAGTTTTAGAGCTGTGCTACACATCCTATCTGGAACTGCAAGGGTACAAAAAAGAAACGCCATCTCTAAAACTCAATAGAAGAAAGTATGCTTTTCAGAGTATATAAATTCTTATCTGGAGACTTTGGCATCATATTTCCCAAATATTTACAAAATATTTGTTATAATTTTCCCCACTGTACTTGACCAATAAATACATAAAGTACTGTGGTCTCTGAATAACGGAACTACAGTTCTCTTTCCTATAGGTTCCCATTGGATTATTTTTCCTTTTGTCTATGCAACACACAATCCCCTTTCCACACATAATCCTGGCTGTGGTTCCTGCTAGTGTTGTCCCCTTTCTGCACCTGCCTTTCCAGCCTTGCAATTCCCTTCTAGCCAGGGTCGGTTTTCAAACTTTGCAACCAAGGTCTCTGATTGAGACAGGTGGTAATAGCCTAAATTTATTTTTCCAATTCAAAAAAGATTCCTAAATGACTCCCTTAGGTTTTTGGTGTTTTGTGTTTATTCCTTTTAATACACTCTAAACAGGTTTTGCCCAGGATTGAGGCTAGACACAGCTCTGTGTCGGCCAGCAATAACATTTACTCACCAACTGACTAAAACCAATTTTGTTTGAATTCTATTTGGTTTAGTATCCTCATAGGAAAGACCAATATAATACACACTGCATATACTAAAAATACCATTGGCAAATTACTGTGCTAATTGGATCTACTTATATGAAAAAAGCCCCAGTCCATGTCATTCATTAATGTATTTATTCCATAAATATTTAGAACGCCTACCCTCTCTACCTTCAAGGAGCTTAATCTATTGGAGATAAACAAGCAATAAAGATTTTAGAAAAGAGAAAAAAATAACTACGTATAAGGCAAATGTATTACATATTATAAGATTCAAAACACTATTATGAGAAGCACTAATTGGGGAGAAGTTAATTCTGGTTGGGGAATGAAAAAGCTCTTAGGAAAGAGGTAGATAGACTCTGGGTGTATAAAGAAAGGTTTTGTTCTGTTGACCTAGCAATAATTACACAGAAATAGAAAAACACAGAGTAATCTCAAGTAGATTGAAGTAGACCAACCTAGATTGGCGTTTCTACTTCAAAGCTTTTCAAATTGCAAAGTGCATACAGATCAATGGGGAACCCTGTTAAAAATACAAATCCTATGCATTCAGTTTGGAGTGGGGTCTAGGAAGCTGCATATCTAACAAGCTTACAGGCAATGTAACTGATTGACAGAACATATTTTGAGTAATAAGGCTCCAGAGAGGGGAGAGCAGTAGGAGAGAAAGCTGTAGAGCCAGGATGCACCTGATCACCAAGAACCTTGAATGGGAAAATGTGGCAAGATCTCACACTCCATTTCAACACAGCATTCCAAAGAACAACAAGGCAATGGATCCACAGATGAGATAATATCCCTTTGTCATTTCCTGACATACATTATAAATCCCCTTCTAAAGTACAGAGTGTGGAACGGAACTGTGGAAACGTTATGATCAATTCAGCTTACAGTAAATACTTCCTATGACCTTGAAAATGTGGCATTTGTTTAGATTCAATATCATGTTACTTGTGTTTATAGAGCTTTAAGTCAACCAAACACCACTAGGAATGTTTGTACATAAAACGCTCCTGTATCAGGTCTCCCCAAACTTACTGAACCATGTATTATGCTGGTTATTCATTTCCATACCCCCAACTCCCACCTACCTATTCTCTGTGCCCTATGAGGCTGACTCTTGTAGATGACATCACTTGAACAGGTTGCCCTGTAAGAGGCACATGCAGGAGGAGAGAAAAAGAGGGACTGTATTTCCTGCTGCCTCCCAGGTTTGGCACCTTATTTCCGGCAGTACCTACATCCCTTTATAAACACAACTCCTGTAGAGGTGGTCCCCTCTTCACAGTTTCAGCTCTCACTGGGTTTCAGCAAGACTATTTGCATCCCTTGCCCCATTAGAGCTAGGAGTGGTGATGGCTTTTTGCTATTCCAACTCTGAGTGCCTCAATATCTCTTGTTTGTTTCTTAACCCTGCCCACAGTTCTGTAAATAGTCCTCTTCATTTAAATCATCATAGAGAATTCTGATCCTTATCAGGGCCATGACTGATTTTGGCATACAACAGGAATAAAATAGAATAGTAGAGAATTTACAAATGTAATGGTCCTTAAAACACTAGTGATTTTTGAGAAATCATGGAATGTAGGTTTGGTGCCCAAAAAAGCTAGAGGTAGGTAAATTTTCTTTTTTAAAATAATGTACGAAACAAAGTTCTGAAATGAATCTGAAAAATTAATAAGCAGACCTCCAATGTCTTCTAAGTATTTGAAAAAATTGTTGAGTAGTTCAATTATGTCCCTCCATCACTATGTTGACTTTCTAGATTGACAGCTATCCAATATGAATAGGACCTGAATGTCTAAACAACCGTAATATATTATTCATTCAACAATAACCTTTCCTACAAAAATACAAGTGATTCGTTCAAAAGCCCTGCTCAAATAAACATGCTGTTTGTTACACTTCTGATCTAACATAAAAACAATTTTAGTCCTCCATCATTCTTATAAAACATGTTAGCTTCTACTGATCACTCATTTCAAAGAGTTCATAAACAAAACAGTAAATAATTCCCTCCATGGTTTTGCTGAGACTGAAATTAAGGTTATTGTGCTGTAACTTCCAGAACTTTGTTTCATACATTATTTTAAAAAAGAAAATTTACCTACCTCTAGCTTTTTTGGGCACCAAACCTACATTCCATGATTTCTCAAAAATCACTAGTGTTTTAAGGACCATTACATTTGTAAATTCCCTACTTATCCCAGATGATACATAACTCATTGCATGGTCCTCAGTACTTTTAAAGAGGACACTATAAGAGCTATCACTAAATGATAAACATCTCAGTACTTTCTTATGATCTCTTCCATATGCTATGTTGCAGTTACTATGTTTCTTCCACACAGTACACTATATAATAAAAATATAGGCAATTTATTTTATTTTTAATATATCATTCTGACCCAAATGAATTTTTTTCCATTTAATGTAGAGAAGTTGCCCTTTTTCTCTTGTCAAATTACCTGCAAAACTCAGTTCATGTGGGCTTGTTGTCCTAACACTATTCTTACCATTTGTATCTTTTTTCTTTTCTTTGTATCATTGATTATGCTCTCCTATCTTCCAACATCTTTACCTGTTCTTTAAATCAACCCAAGAGAACATCCTCTGCATTCCCAGTGTTGTCTTCAGATTTGGCATCACTTCCTCCTCAGTGGATTATTTGAAATTAAGAACACTTTCGTTTGTCTTACTTTCCATCCCTCTTGATTTATATTACCATTTAGAGTTTGGCCACCTCTTCCCCACTTAGCCTGAAAGACTGGGATAGTAAGAACTGAATGTCATATTTCTTTTTTTCCAAAGAACACTTAGAGTACCTTATGCAAATTATTGAACATGTATTTGCATGTACTTATATTGTGGGAAGAAAAGGAATAATAATAAGTCAAAATTCCTATTCTTGAAAGGTCATCATTAGAAGGGACACAAAATATATATACAGGAATAATATAAGGGAATAGGGAGACTACAAATGTATATGTAAACTAAATATGAAAGAGGCTGATCTCAAAGCACTAAAGGGGAAAACAACAGTGTAAATTTTAGACATCATCCTAGGTTAGGCTGGACACAGACAGAATTCTATACGGAGCAAGTTAGAAAGGGAGCAGTGCAGAGAAGGGCAAATGGAGAAACATTTTTAAATTTGGCTGTCAAACTGTGGTTAATGGTAGAAAAATTCATCTTACTGAAATGCAAGCAGGTAGCTAAGTTAAAAACTTTCCAAATATTCTTTTCAGACTTTAACCAACATTTTATCTTCACCTTAATTTACGTAGCCAGCTTCCACGCCAGCTTCTACAGAAGCGGTTCTTAACTTTTTTCTAAGTATCCTACACATGCATCTATATAACACTAACTAAAAAGAAGGATGGGCTTGAAGCTTACACAATTTGAAGGGCCCCTTTTAAAAAGAATACAGGGGCGGGCCGCGGTGGCTCAGCGGGCAAAGTGCTTGCCTGCTATGCCGGAGGACCTCGGTTCGATTCCCGGCCCCAGCCCATGTAACAAAAACGGAGAAACAGAATACAATAAAAACAAGAAAATGTTTAAAAATGTTTCCCTTTCTTCCTTCCTTCCTTCCTTCTATCCTTCCTTCCTTCTCTCTGTCTTTCCTTTAAAAAAAAAAAAAAAGAATACAACACTAGGCAGAAAAGCTTTTCTTTTAAATTTTATTTAGAATGAGAAAAGAGATCTCAACTGACGACTGGAGTCATGGAGACTAGATTCTTTTTTTCTGAGATAGCTTTCTTTAGGCAATTTCCCAGAAATGCTTACTTAGAAATATTTCTGACTGCGACCTATCATTCCTTTCCTACCTGGAACATCTATTACTGCCAGCAACTCCCAACACTTTCATAGAGGCAAACAAATGAACAGCTCTAGAGCTTAAATTTGATCCATTTCACATCATATCCAGCCTTGAAAACAGGATGGGTAAAACAGTGATTCTTACAAGGGGACTGGGACACTTAAAATCTAGGGAAAGTGAAATCACATGACAACTCTAAAACAGTCCCAGATGAGTCTGAAAATAATTGTCGGTCCTCTCCCCAGTGCTGGAAGTTTGACAATGCATATCCACAGCCCAATATCCACAGGCTAGCAGAATCATAGAAGGCAATGTAAAGAAATGACAGTAAATACTCAACTAACATTTACTCTTGATCTGAATATAAAGTATGTGTAGAATATAATAAGACAGCGTTACTTTTTTTTTTAGAACTGAATATAAAATAAATGGAAAAGTCAAATAACTTTACCAAAAACACAAAACTATGATATTCTTTCCGAATATCTAGAATACAACTGGTCCTATCATTTCACTTAAGCCTAAAATAAGGGACTTTTACTTATTCTCCTGTGGGGTCAGAGTATGCTTATTCACTTTCTATGCTCAGTTCACTCTCCCAGAATAAAACCGTAGTTGGTTTACCTAACACCTCAAGGTGAATTTAACCATTGCACAGGCTTTTTGGTAATTAATAGAATGTTTTGATCTCAACTCAAGTTTTTTCAGCAACAGAAACCTGAGAAACTGGAGTGTCATTCAACCACCCGATAAGAAAGGTATTTTTCTTTTCCAAAACCCTTCCGGAAATTGCAACCATCAGACTACAACCACCAAAAGTCTATGATTAACCCCGCAGGAGTCAATTCCCCTCCAACTATAATAACAAGCTAAGAGGGGCCTTTGGCCCTTGATTCCCGGTGTAAGGGGACGCACGAAAGCAGATGACTGTGGGTTGGGTGGCAGAAACCACCATCTGAAAAAAATCCTTAGCTCCGCAGTGAAGGGGATGGATACAGGAACCGTTTTCTCCTTTTGAGGGGATTTCTTCATACTTATACCCACTGGCCTTGATTCTCACCTTGGATGCTACTCAAGTCTCAAATCCACAACCAGCAACACTAAATCGAAAGGAATTTCCCTAAACTCACTTTATCGGTCCCCGCGCCCGAAAAGAAGCTGGCGGGGACGGGGACAGTTTCGAGCCACCCGCCTCGCGGGTCCTAAGGAGATGTCAGCCTCGGGGCAGAAAGAGCAGGGGGAAGAAATCACAACTTTGTAAACCGCAGGAAGCCACGGGCCGGCCGAGGGGAAGGTCTAAGTGCGGAGGTGGGAGCAGCTGAGGTTCAGGGCCGCTGCGGGACGAAGCAGTCCCGGGTAGGACGAGAGCTCCCAGGCGGGGCACGGGCGGCCGGAGGAGACCCCACCCACCTCCAGCTCAGAACCTCCGCGCCGGGAGGGCGAGCGGGCGGCAACTCCCGGAGTTGACTTGGGAACTTTCCCCGGACGCGTCGTCGCCGTGGCCACCGCCGCCCTCACCTTACTGAACACCTCCAGGTCGTCCTCGTCCTCGTCCAGCTCCAGCACCTCGGCCGGCAGCAGGGCCGACGAGCCGCTGCTGCCCGAGAGGGGGGCACCGCCCCCGGGGCTCTCCCCGCCGGCGCCCCCCACCGGGAGGCCCGAGGAGCGCGGCGGAGATGCCCGGCGCTCGCCCTCCATCCCGAGAGTGCGCTCCCCGCCGGCCGCCGCCGCCAGCCCGGCTCCCCCGAGCCTGCCCATTGGCTCCCGCGCCTCCTGCGCCTCCCGGGCCGGCCCCGCTCCAGCCCCTCGCCCGCTGCGCAGACGCGGAACTGTCGGGGCCGCCGCCGACCCGGGCAGGGCCGCCGGGAGGCCCGGGTGCATCCCCACCTGGCTGCGGGCCTGCGAAGACCGAGGCGTGGACGGAGTCTGGGATCCGGCGGGGGTGGGGAAGGGGACGGCTGTCCCTCGGAGGAGAGGGGGACTTGAAGGTAGGAGGTGGGCGTCCTCGCACTGACCTGGCACCGGGACCGCGGGGCGAGGGTTTCCGCTTGGGGCGGAAATCTAGGAAAAAGCGGCCGAGCGAACAGTCACTTTGGGGGAATCCACAGCGGGCTTGGAAGGCAGCCCACTCATCCTGCCAAGAGAAAAGACCAGTGCTGTATTTCCTGCATTTCCTGTATTTAATGGTTGCCTCTCCTCGTGGTTGGGATTTTTGAGTCCTTCTTTACTAAATCTAATGCAAAAATGAAAGACATAAAAGCCTCCCTTGTTTCGTAATCAGTTTTTGACCCAGTGACCAGATTGTGTGGTCATTTCACTGTCGATCCAGGGAAGTTGAGATTTGAAAACTATTTTCAGCCACTTTACTCCTGGAAGTCTTCCTGAAGTTGAGTTAGAATGTCACTAAGAGCCAAGCACAATGCTTGACATTTGTACTAAGTAGTGCGAAGCTGTTATTTTTTAGCGGTTTGCATTTATATATAAATTCCAAAAATGATGGAAATCGAAAGTAAGTTGATGCAGTTTAAACTCACTGTTATTTACCCCCCTCAATCCCCACTTCTTTCCCCCCCCCCCCCCGTTGTCCGCCACACACCCCCCCCCCCCACCATGAAGTTTGGACATGGCCAGGAAGAAAGGAGGTTAGGTCAGACCTGATTTCTAAAAGTTCTCTTGCCAAGATATTTAGCCTATGTTTAAAGATTTTAACTTTAAAAAAGAAATTGAAAGAAATATGTAGAATTCTCGAATGGGGAGAGTTTCTTTATTTCTGAGTAGAGGACAAGGCCACTACATGTTCCTTTTAACCATTCAGATGTACCTCCCATGAGTTTCAGTACATCTACCCACATCTCCATTCAGACTGGTCTTGCTGCCCTATAAAAACCCAAAGTTAGTCCTTTATTTTATGGCTCCTGTACCCAAAAGCCCATCTCCTGCCCATCCCTCATGAATGGACTATATATAGTCCCATCTCTCTCAGAAAGATTTTCCATATGACACATCTGTGCCACCCAATTTGAGTGTTGCATCTCAAAGATTTTATTTGTTTCACATAGATGTTGTATTTTCCTTAGTAACCTAATGTTATTAGGTCAGGGATCAGATTATGTATTAATAAACCACAGTATCAGCTGTGATCACATAAAAGTTATGCTAAGATCTGTAGGGAATACAAGGTATTAAAAGACCTTATTTGTTCCTCTAAGCTTATTGAGGGAAGTTTAAAATTTTTAAATTACAAGATGAAGTTCTTAATTGCAGAGAAGCATAGAGAACAGGCTCAGAAAGTGGACGGGTGAACCTAGGCTATTCGGTTTGTATCACAGCCTAAACCATGCCACAGGACCGACTGAGTAGACACTGCTGCTGCCATTGCTGAATGTTCAGTGACAGTCCACCTCCACATTCTGCCATCAGTACTGATGCCACTGGATTCCCGAGGCTGTCACCAACAGTGCCACAGCTGCTTCTAAGAACTGCCATAGCTATTACTGCCATAAAAATTCCCCACAGTCCTGCTTCCCGCTGTTAATAGTTCTAGTTTTAAAACCCTGGATAGGTTAGTCTGCTTGGCCCACTTGGCCACGTTCCACTACAGTTCCTAAGGCAAAGACTTTTCTAAACATAGAAAGGGAAGTTTCAATTTTGGTCTGCTAAAAAAAAAAAAAGAGGAAAGAAGGAGACAAGAAGGGATGACAGGAGGACAGAAGGGAGCGAGGGAGGACAGGCAAACAGAGGGAAGGGAGTTGTAGTTTGCAGACGTCAAGGACAAATACCACAGAGTGGGTTACCTTAAACAACAGGGATTTATTGGTTCACAGTTTCACAGGCCAGAAGTCCATATCAAAACATTGGCTACAAGGCTTGCTACCTTCCAGGATCAGTAGCATCCTGTCTGACTGGCAGTCATGGCTTTGTGGTCACCTGGTGACATCCTCTCCTTTCTCTTCTGGATCCCACTGACTTCAGGCTTCCAACTCCAACCTGTGACTTTCTCTATGTCTGAATTTCTTATAAAGGACTCCAGTAATCCAGATTAAAACCCACCCTCATTTGGGCCATACCTTAGCTAAAATAACAGCTTCAAGAGATCATAGTTACAATGGGTTCACCCCCATAGGAATGTGGATTGAGTAAGCACTTGTCTAAATTGTGTACATAATTCAATCTACCACAGAAGAAAAATCCCCTACTATAATACACTCCCTTAGCTGCCCAACATCAACAGAACATACTTACTGTTTTCCCCTACTCTTGCTAAATACAGCCTCAAGTGCCTGGGAGAACAGTTCCCAGAACTTGAAAAGAAGAAAACCGGACACCTGCTCATTACTGAGAACAGCTCCAGGGCTAACACTACTACTCTTCCTGTAGTCCCGCTGCAATCCTGTCTTGATATTTTGCAACACTTGGACTACTGTTTTTAATTTAATCACCACTGACTTGTTATGCCCGCTTGCTCAGTTGCGTGAGAAACTATAAATTGCCAAAAGGCAGTCTCAGTTTCCTATTAAGTGGAATTATCTTTGGATTCTTTACTGAAAGAATTCTTCCCTGGGTACTAAAACTTCTACATCAGTATAATCCAAACTCTGTGTACAGGTATGAGAGTGAGAAGCACCCCACCCAGTCTGTCTCTGCTTCCTAGACTCGTACTAATTAGAGAAGAAATAGTATCCTTTATTGGTTTTCATTCTAAGCATATGCATCATGTCAAATATCTCTCCCTCCCCCAAGCTTTACAGGTGGAATCTCCTGAGACTATAAGAAAGTCTATAATATGCCTTTCCACCGTCCATAAAGCCAGCTCTTTCTGGTAAAGGGATTCATGATAAGAAAAGTCACCCAATGTTCACTGGCCAATGACCATACTTCCTTTGCTGGAAAATCGTTTATTGGTTATTTTTTAAATAACAATTTAAAAAAATGTTATGTGTGCAATATGATGGGGAATAGAGCAGTCAGTAAATCCATGGATGATAGCAGGGAAGAAATCTTCCAAGCAGAAAAAGCAAACTCAGGGTATGTCTTCCACTGAGGACAAATCCTAGATTCCTCCAAATTTTGTGATAGGGTGTGGGCCATGTATAGTTGCTACTCTAGCAAGTAGAACCCTTGGCAATGGAAGTAGCCAGTTCTTTATAGTGTTGCTGAGATAGTGCATAACATCTATCCCTGCCACCATGCCACTTGGTATGTAAGACCTGAGGTCATGGAACAAGCACTACAGTATCTGGAAAAGCAGTCATATTAGCATTTACAGAATCGGAGTTATTTTCCATTTCATTAAGTCTTCTTCAAAAAGGGGTCATTTATTCTAGGACCATTTCAAGAGTATAGTAACTCACATTTTCCAAACCTCTTTGACACCAAGATACCATCTTGCTCTTTCCAAAGTCCTATACTGTCAAATTGTTAGTCCTTATCCCTATAATGACATGGAATCCTCACCCTAGACTCTCCCCTCTTTGAAGCATAGTGGGTCTTATGCAGCACTGGAAGGATCTCCCTTTTCCACTGTCCTTTAAACCCACAGCAGTACACTTCTAAATGAATTTAGCATTTGATAAAATCTTTATTTTTTTTGACCTATCCTTTGCGGGGTTAAGTTTCATATGAACAAACCCCAAGACTGGGGGCTCAGCCTATAGCTTTGGTTGTCCACACTGCTTGTGAGAATATCAAGAATTCGACTTGGGGAAGTTGAATTTCTCCCCGTTCTCACCACTCCCCGAAGGGGGCTTTGCAGATACTTTCCCACTCACTGATCAAATCACTCTGATGAAATCTTTAAATCAGATTTGAATTATTTACTCCTTGGTTAACTGTTCAGATGAACTTCCCTAGGAGGGCATTGTAGTGGGCATGCTGGGAAGGACAGCCAAAGGCGCAGGAAACTTGTGCTTTTAGGACCACTTTCATATATACCATTTCCACCATAACTAATTTCATGATTTTATGAATATTATGACAGCCAGTTCATGAAGAGCTGCTCAGGGCAGTGATCACCAGATGTCCCATGCTCAGATATTTAGTGTTTGCCAGAACCCAAAGGCAAGACTGAGGGGGTTTCTTAAGTGGAGGAAAAATAGGCATGTTTTGCCTGCAAAAGGCCTGTACTCCATTTGATTCACTTACAGAACTTGTCACATGTTCCAGAGAGCATCCTTACTTTCCACAAATCCATCTATAACATTCATAGTATAGCTAATTTTTGCCTACTATGAGTAAAACACTCCAAGTACTTTATGTATGTTAATTCACTTAATTCTCACAACCACCCTATGATATTATCACCTTTTTTTACATACAAGGAAACTGACAAACAGAAAAGTTTAGTAACTTAATTAAGGTCATAATTTACTCAACTAGGAAATGGCAGTGTTGGAATTTGAACCCAGGTAATTTGGATCCAGAGTCCATGTGCTCAGATATACAGTTAGACTGCCTTTTAGGTCTGAGCTGCTTGTATCGCGGCATGGTTGAGTCATAGAGCTTTTATTTACTCAGGGCACCACTCATATCTGGCATACTTTCAAGTTACCTAGTAAATGAAGTAGCGCACTACAACACATTTTATATATGTTGTCTTAAAATAAATAGGAAAAAAAAAGAGGAAATATAAGGACACTGGGGATTCTCAGTTCTTGGAACATAACAGAATAGAGAACTCTAAAATCCTCTCACTATAAATCCTGACAAACTATAACAGGAATCTTTTAAACGCTTGGCTGAACTTGCACAAAAGAAATTGACATCCCAGGGGCCAGAAACAAAATAACTGTGAATGAGAGAATGAGACTGGTAAACATTTGAGCTGATAGCCTGGCTGCTCTTGGGCTTGGGTGGCTGGGGTTGACCTCATAATCTAAAGGTTTGGGCTTGAATTATCATGAAAGAAAGATGAAAGTGTTAATTTGTAAAATGTTCACTCAATAAAGTAGCTCTTCTAGATCAGCATGGGCCCCATCTGGAAAAGATATTGTAATCTCATCCCCTCAAAAAAAAATCATAACCATGGTTCAGGAAGTCACAATTCCTGTTTGTAATCATTTCTGTTAAATTCCTGGATTATTGATATATCTGGGATCCCTGGCAGAAGCAAACAAAATTCCTCTCTCTCAGCTCACTTTTAACAGAGTTTTTACAGATAAAGCATTTTGCAGATGAGATCACAATACAAAATTAAAAGCATTCAAGGAAATAATCTACCACGAGCCAGAATCACTACACTATTAGAAGGATTAGGGCCTCAGATAATTTTAAATAACCAAACGCCAAAAAGTATAAATTATTGAATAAAAAGCAAATAAAAATAGCTATAAAATACTATAAAAAGAAACAGCCTAGAAATGAAAAATGTGGTTATTATGTGGCCTTCAGCTCCAAATTCACTCTTTGTATCTGCTCAGTAATGATCTAGCTGGGCCTTGTAAATATTTCTTCATTGTCCGCTGGCATGATGTTAAGCTTTGTCAATGGGGGGCCTGGAAGGACACTGGAGGAGAAAGTGTTTTTCCTCTTCCTGTTTTTTGGTGTGCTCTCTTTCTAGGCTCCTGCAGAGAGCTCTTTTTCTCCAATGTTCAGCCCCCTGCAGAGTTTCTCCAGTGTGAGATTCCTGCAAGGCACAGATTTTTACAATATCTAACCCACTATCAACCTTGGGCAGCCGTGGTAGTATAGTTGAGAGACCCAGATATTGTGGGTCACAGCCCAAGTTCTGACACCCCATACCCTTTCCTCAGTTCTAGGCATGTACTCACAGACAGGGCCACCTGGGACAAGCCATCCACCAACCCTTCCCCTGTACGACCAGCCCAGAGCTGCTCTAGCCTGAGCTGAACGTGGACCCTTAGGGGTCTAGTGGCTCTTCAAGCTCCTGGTTGCAGCAATATGCAATAGCTAGCAGCTTCTGCCAGCATCTATCAAATTCTGAGGCTCAGCACCCCCCCAGAGAGTAGATTTCCATCAAATCCCACCAGTGGAGTATTTCATTGACTTTGCCATATAGGGAGCAAAGGTCATACTCTTTCCAATGAGGTCGTGGAGCTCAGTCTTAGCAGGGAAAGGAGCTTTTCTTTGGGAATGTATCACAGCTCTAGGGGTAGTGCCCACTTCTTTTATTTGCCTTATTGGTTGAGGCCTGGGAAGCAAGATCACATGACCCAAGACTTGACACTTCTGTTTGGAAAGAATGGCTTGTCGTTTGTTGTCTTCAAAAGAAAACTCTAGGCATGGCATCCACTTAGATTTCATGAAATATTTAGTAGTAAGTCTAAGAACAAGGTCTTGCTGATATTAAAATTAGTAAATATATAGGTTTTAAAAACTTAGTCACTGCTAATGTTCATTAAATTTGCAAATATTAAAAATAAAGTCAATATTTCTTACTTCTTAATTAATGCAGTTTTCAACAAATATGCATATAGCAAGTAACACTTGACAGACAAACTGAAGTCTTAATGTGGGGGTTACAGAAAATCAAATAAAGGCACAAAGTCCTTATCTTTATGCAACTTCCATTCAATGGGTGGATTTGGACAATCAAAAAGAATAAATATAGATTATATCAGGATGTGGTAAGGTGAGAAGGAAAATGAAGCTATCTGGACTAGGGATGGGGAAAGTTGCTCATTGATGTAGGCTGGTTGGGGAAGATCTCTCTCATAAGGCAAAGAAGGAAGTGATAAACTTGGAGAAAAGCATTCCAAGCAGGAGGGAAATTACAAAGACCCTGAGACAGCACAATACCTGGCATATTCATGGAAGTCAGCAAGGGTAGAGAGCTGACTGGGATCAGATTACCTGGGCTTTTGAGTGATGAAAGGATTTGGCTTCTAGTTTGAGGAGGATGGAAAACCATTAGGAAACCTATCTGAGGAGAAAAATCTCTTTTACCTTTTAGATATATCACTCTGGCTTTTGTATGGAGACAGACTTTAGAAGGGCAAAGGTGGATGCAGAGACATCAGCAAAGAAGCTATTAAAATAATCCATGCAGCAGATGATGATGACTTGGTCCAGGCAAGAAAAGGTGGAAAGGTTGGATAAATTCTGAAGGTAGACCCAATGGGATTTCCCATCCAGTTAGATCTTAGGTCTTGTGCCCTGTGTCTTACTCCCCAGACCATAACTAATTGTCCAAAGGAACATGCACAAGACAACAAAGGATATGAGGAAGAATAAGGTTGACATAAAGACCAATTGCTTTTAATTTAGTTATCGAGACTGAAGTGGAGGAGTAAAGGATGACTCCAATATTTTTGGCATAAACCATTAGAAACATGTCCTTGCCATTTACTATAATGAGAAAACTTGAAAAATGAGTAGGTTTGAGGGAGGGTAGAAATCAGGAGTTCAGTCTTGAGGATATGTTAAATTTGAGAGAAAGACCTATTAACTATTCAAGGGGAGGGGGGGTGAATAGACAGTTGTCTATTGTGTTGTTTCAGGCAAGGTCTAGTGTTCCAGCCCAGCATAACTCTCAGGTCAAAGAACACACTTAACAAAAGATCACCCATGACTTTAATTAGGGGCTCACAGACAGGAGGAAAATCTGCCCCAATGGCAGCTGGTTGGGAAAGGAAAGTCTGCACTTCATCCTAAATCAAGAGAGAAAAAAGAGAGAGAAAGAGGCATGCCCAGGAAAAGGTTTATAAAGTTTAATAGTCTGGCGAGATTTGGTTATAAGGGAATTTAAGCAGGCTCTCATGAGGTGAGATTGTTAGGGGAAGGGGATTTACATTCTTTGACCTTTAACAGCTGTCCTGGGCAAGTAGGTGGCTATGTGACTTGCTCTCAAAATGGAGGAGGGGGCAGGGGCCAGACTCTGGGTAAAAATGCAAAGTGATCAAGACATAGGTGATATATAAAACTACCAGATTTCATGAGCTCATCTAATGTGTAAAGGACAGTGAAGGAATCCGAAGATTGAGCTTTTGGTACTTTCAGTGTTTAGGGACTGAAGAGATGAGGTGGAATCAGCAAATGAAGCTGAGAAAAAGCAACCGGTATATTTGAAATTAAACATTACTAAAACGTTTATTATTTTCAAACATGGGCATACATTGTGAGGACAACTAGTCACGCTACTAAAATTATTCAATACTTAATATTGGAATCATTTGAAAAGCAAGTATTTTTTAGTTTCATAAAAATAAGAAATTTACTCTATGCCTACATATTTGTTTCTATAAAAAAAGAAACATGATGATTGTTTTGGAAAAGCTGATAAAAATGTGCTAAGTAGTTTTAAAACAAATTCTAATAAGTCTTTCAAATAAACTAATATTAAAATAAAAATTTAGCAAGAGTTTCCAAATTCCACTCTCTTGAAGAAATATGAGTTTCTCAAACTCTTCTGTTTAAGACATCTGCTGAGGAGACATAATATAAGCAGTTTGAGGTCCTCAGGTTTTTAAATTCTGATTTTTTTTCTAGAAATATTATTAGAATGATAGTGGAAACAACAAAGAAACCATAATTGTAATTCCAAATTGCAATTTGGTTTGGATTGCCACTTACAAAGATGGCTGTGTGCTTTCATTTAAAGATAAAACATTAGAAATATTTTATCCCAGCAAATGAAAGTAGAATTGGGATCCATTTTGATGTCAAAACTAGAAGGTTTTTATGAGTGCTGGGCAATAGTGAGCAGCATTTTCATCTTCTTTTATGTTTCAAAGCTAATATAATATATACCCAGAGATGAATACACTGCCAAGCACTCTACTCATTCTCTTTTATTGTGTAATCCCCTTCTTTTCAGGTTCAGAGCTAATATATACACCCAAAGATATATACACCAGATTGGAATATTATAAGAAGCTTTATTGAACTGAATTGACCTGTGTTTGGCTTTGAAGAAAATGCATTTGATTCACTACCAATTGCGTAAATGCATTCTGTGCTAGTTTAGACATAAAAACAAATAAATTATAGAACCTCAAATAAATCACTATTTATTGGGAAAGACATATGAATCTTTAATATGACATAAACATATGATATTAGAAATATAATCATAACATTTATAAGCTCTATGGATCATGAATTTTTCTACGATCTATATCTCTTTTGCATAGTGCCTTGCACTCAATACATTTTTCATTGATGTGTTAATAAATAGCCCTGCCTCATGGCAGTGGAAGAAATTTTAGCTAGTTCTTGAAGCACAAAAGTAGTTTCAAAAAGTGGAGAAGTGAAGAACTTAGCATCCAAGCAGAGATAAAAACATGAACAAAGACACAGATGTTTAAAAGTGCAGAACTTCTTTGGAGAGCTGTGAGGAATAGATTATAGTAATAGATTATAGTTCAAGCACATGGAAAGAATAGCAGAAGGAGCTCTGATCAGATTGTCAAGGGCCTGGAATGTCCCCATTCTAAGGAGTTTTGTAAGTATACCACAGGCAGTATGGAGCTATCAATGGATTTTTTTAATAACATGGAAATTTTTATTATGTTAACAGTCTAAACAAAAATGTTCTAAAATTGTTCATAATTTCTGGTTCAAGGTGGTTGGTTGATGTAGCACACTTATTTGCATGCCAAAGTGTGCTTGGAAGGAGGATATATTGAAGGTATGTCTGATGAACTATGCTGTTTGGCTTCCCACAATTCCTTTATCTTTTACTCCCTTTTTCACTCACATCTCTGAAGAGCGAGCCTGGAAGCCCAGCATAATTAACCATAGACAAAAGATTGAGATCTCTTCTCCATAAAAATAAGGAGCTGTTGAGGAAAAATCTATATGCTAGGGTGAATGTCAAATGTCTCAGTATATATAGTACCACCTCCACATTCTAACATACGTTTCCACCTTCCCTGATCAAAAGAACAGCTCAGCTCCCCACCTACTCATCATAAAGTGAATGCTATGCTTGGAAAGGTCTGATTGGGACCTTTCCAAACATAGCTGGAAACTTGGCTCTCAGAGAGTTTCCAGTCAATGCTTAACAGATAAGGGGGGTTCACTGTGCTTAGACTGTTTGTGCAAACAATGTGGTTTATTTTGAATATCTGTTTTCCTTTTGGGAATCTGGAATTTTGGTCTCTAGGCAGAGAGTGCTTATGTGACCAGAGCCCAAGTCTCTATTGAGCTTCCCTGGTAGACAGCACTTCACACTTGTTCCAACTCATTACGGGAAAAATTAAGTGTGTCTGTGTGACTCCAGAAGAATTTTGAGCCTGGTTTCTTCCAGACTTTTCTCCATGCACCTTTTCTCTTTGCCAATTTTGATCTGAATCCTTTTACTGTAATGAAACATCATGACAAGTACAATCAATTATATGCTGAATCTTGTGAATCTTTCTAGTGAATCGCCAAGCCTGGGCGTAGTCTTGAAGACCTTCACCATAGGATCTAGCAGAAAAGAACAAGTCTACAAATGTAATCTGTATCCATTACTTAGAAAAACCAACAGAGCCATACATTAAAAAAAAAAAAATTCACCCAAAGTGAGTAAAGAAAAATAATAGCATAAAAGGCAAGTAGAAGACAGCAACAGAACAAATCAGTCAAGAAAAAATTATTCTAACTAAAAATAGAGAAAGATTAGAGGAGATATTTCACCCAAAAAGACTTTCAAATGGATAAATCAGAGGGAAAAAATTAAATTTATAATTCAATAATTTAAAAAATATCTTTAAAGTATTATCTCTTTACAGAGTCTAGAACAAAAGAATGGAAAATTTGAGAGAAATAGTCAAACATAGATGATGAATCCAGGTAGTTCAAAATCGTAGCAGTTCCCTAATGAAAGAAAGAGAACTTGGTGGCAGTGGTGGGGGTCAGGGGTGGTGATTATAAAGAAATAATAGAAATTCTGGGAGAAAAAAAGAGATGCTGTTCTTTAACTTGAAATGTTCTTTAGTTCTGGGTAGAAGAAATGAAGAAAGTTATACAGCTAGACATATCATTATGAAATTTCAATATGTGGCAGATGAAAAATAGTCTTAAAAACGTGTACAAAGAGTGAATGTCATCTATAAAGAAGTGGAATTTAGACTGGCATCTGATACCTGGCAAAACTAAATTCTAGAAGACAAAAGAGGAATTTCTCCAAACTTCTTAAAAATGATTTTCAACCTTGAGTTCTATATTCAAATTATCCATCAAATATATGGCAAATTAAGTCTTTTCTGAAATGTAATAGTGCAGTTCACTTAAGCACTTGGGGATTACCTGAGCAATAGGAGGAATGAAAACAAGAAAAGGAAGATATATACCAAAAGAAATGATGAAAACAGCCCAAAAATCCAGTGGAAAAGATTCTTGGATGGCTGTTTTGCAAAAGTACTTCATCATGATTAGATTAGAAAATCATTGGATTCCAAGGGAAAAATGTGATCAAGAAGAATAAGGAAGTGGATTGCAAGAAACATACAGCTAATTTTTAAAATTGGATACAGGAGACATAACGAATAAAGGTTATGCTTCTTCTCACAGTAAGAAAAAGAAGTATGGGCATATTGCAACAAGAAAAAATGTAGAACTGTAAAAGGTACTAGTTCGGATAGAAGACAAACTAAGAAATGGTGAAGCATTTGAAAAATTAATGATGTAATGAAAACCCATCTGACCTGGAGCATTCTTTGTTAGAACAATGATTGCCATTTTAGCACACTACATTGCTGTGAGGTGAGTAATGTTTATGCAGTCATAGCACCATAAATATTATTTGTTGTTCTTCAACTTTTAGAATCAACCTAGGGATGAAGCATGGGAAATTTCAAAATGACAACAGGGTAAACAATGAAGGAGATTACCTAGTAATTCTGCTCACTGAGTTATTGCAGGCATTGTGAATGAATGGGAACACAGTAGGTCCTCTGTATTCATTCACCTAATGAATAAGACTAGACGTAACTACAAAAGAGATACCCTAAAACATAGCTGCTTGGAAATTAAAATGTACTTCATAACATTTTGATAAAAGAAATTAAAAAATGAAAATAGCAAAGTACCTAGAAAGCAATGAAAGAAGAATACATTGAACCAAAGCCAATGGACCCAGTGAAATCTGTAACCAGAAGCAACTGTTTGGCTTTCTTGATTTCCATCGGTAAGAAAATGAGGTGAACAATAAAATATGCATACTAAGAAATTAGAAAAACAGCAACAATAAAAAGGACAATTGAATTTAGAAAGGATTATATAATAAAATATGAAAAGGTCAACAGAGAAAAATGGGAAAAAGGCAAAGTGAATGCTTCTGTAAATAAATAATAAGTAATAATTTTTGAAAAAGTGCAGGAAGTTGACAGTTTCTGACAAAATACAAATGACAAAAACTGATGGGATTACTGAAGAACACCTAGGAGAAATGGAAAGACTGAAGTGGACAAATTACATAAGACTTGGAAGTTGAATAAATAGCTACCCATGAAAAAGCCCACATGAAAAATCTATCTTTTACCTCTGAATAAAAAGGGTATAAATCTGTAAGGATAGGCAGATGTGAAAAGACCAGGGAGGAAGGCAGGTAATATTGAAACTGAAATGGATGAGTATCTGACAATATACCAGAGAAAGCTTGACTTGAAAAAGCAAGTTTCCTGGAGTTGGAGGAAATGGGTGGAGCCACCAAAAGTGAACTAATTTCCACTTCAGAAACCCAGAAGAGTTCAGAACTGGAGGCCCCAAGTCCTTTGACCATGAATGTGGGGGCTGAAGAAAGGTTAGTTGCTCAGATTCCTTTCCTCATACCAGATGGCTACCCTCCCTTAACCCAGAAGACCGACAGTCATACCTGCTGCTGTGATGGATGCAGGTGAAAACTACCCTACTAAAAAAAAATACACTGGATACTTAAATTATTGTGACACTTTTGCAAAGTAATGCCTTTACAGCTATTAAAATTTTAAAATCGACTTCTATTCCTTAAAAATAAAAGAAACAAGGGGGTGCATGAATAGTTCAGTGGTTGAATTTTCACCTGCCATGCGGGAGACCTGGGTTGGATTCCCAGTCGATGCACTTCCCCCGAAACAAACAAACAGAAAACAAAACAAAAATTCAACAAATGGTCCTGCAATAATGGGATACGCACATGGAAAAGAAAAAAGACATGTGACCCTGCCATACAGCATACAAAAAATAGATAAATAAAAAATAAATTAAAGAAACAGCATAAGACAAATTTTATTGTCATGCTTATATAGCAGCTAAAACTGCAAAGGAGGTGAATGCCTAACTATAGACAAATAGACAAATCAACAGGAAATACTCATGCCAAGGACTATTAACAGCTAGTAAAAGTATTGAATTGTAGCATATTCACTGACTTGGAGGGATTTTCCAAAATACTGTTATGTCTATAGGCAAAAATATAATTTATTTTATAAGACAATTATTTTTAAACATACATTTGTATATGCATGTGTATTTTTATTTAATCTTATAGGTATTTGAATATGATCATGTGATCATGGAAGAATTTAGGGAAGCCTGTGAATTGAATGTTAACCTAAACTCTGAAGATTTGGGTGATTTAGGGTTGGATAAGAGGTAAGGGAGTGAGGGGAGGGAGAAATGAAAAGAATGCTATCAGACTAAAAGAACCCCAGCATGTGTGCTATTGTTGCATTTATTCATACATATGTATTTAGCATGTGTAAAGAATTTCAAAATAAAGGAAGAAGAAAAGAATTTAGGTAGGATTATCTGATTTGGAAAAATAGGGACATTTTTTTCCCTGCAAGACAGGAAGAAAGTAAGGATAGTTAAAGTTATAAGGTAAGTTGCAAAATGAGGTAATGTGTGATCATGGGAAGAGAACGAAATTTGAGAGACTTGGTATTCAGAACTTTATTTTCTCAGTCAGATCATCCCTGTAAATGAGCAGATTTGAGGTGGATGATCCAAATGGCCTCTTAGTTTGGTTCCAGTGATTCACCTGGCCAATGGTGTGAACAAGGGCTGAAAGTCATCTTGTACACACTGACAAGGCCCTGTGCTCTGCAGTGTATCACTTTCTCATTTAAGCAAAAATTCCAACCTCTCACTAAGTCATGCCTACTGAAGGGAACACTTTCTTCTAATTCACTCAAAGGTATTAAAAAACAAAACAAAACGAAACACCTGACTGTCATCAAATTTCAGTTGACTATCAAACTCACAGGACAGAATAGATTTAATTCAGCACCATAATATTTAGCTTTATGAAAGAACACAGGACAAGGAGTATATCACGTACAGAAGCATCATCTGAGACTCCCCACAATGAACCTGTCTCACTTCCAGTCTCCCACCACCACTGGGATATGCTTGATTGCAGGGATGAGTCTCCCATGTGTATCAGATCACCTAAGCACCCTTTGAGCGCCTCAGTTTTCAGTCTTTCAGCCCCAAAAGGGGTTCCTCAAACTAGTATCTGTTCTTTGGTACAGCTGAAGCCCATGAAAAAGATTGCACTGAACAATCCCAACCACCAGGTACTAGTGGTTCAGGGCATCACGAGAACATTATAAAGAGTGGAGAAACCCTATCAGCATTTCTCATTTCTTATCCATTAATTATAGTTGTTGAGCAAGAATTTCAATCCTGGGTCAACTCCCAGTTTAGATCTAAGGGTTTGTTTCCAGAAAAGAGTTAGATCATCCCTCCCATCAGTAGCGTCCACCCAAAGAATAAAGGAGAACTGACCTTAAGGGTAAGGGATGTAAACAGAAAGTAGTAGAAACTAGGAAACCTCATCAGTGTTTGGGGTGGCAATTGGAAGTGGGAAAAGAGGGAGGAACCTATTGGTATTGTTTGATGCTGAGTTTGGTGGCAAAGGGCCAAACTGATCTGGGGATTAATGATGGGTCAGGGGGTGACAAAGGAACATAGCTATGAAAGTGTTGAATAGAGGTTGTGTGTTGGATAGAGGGCTGAGGTGTCATTCCATAAATTCTGCCCAGATAGAAGGCTAATGAAAAAAGAAGCGAGACAATACATAGGAAATGGAACCAGCTGGCTGGCAGGTTGAAACAGGGTTTCTTCTACAGGCATCATTGTCCCAAGAGAGATGGCAAACTGAGGCATCTAAGAGACCTGGGTAAAGGATCCAGTGAGATGGCCCAGTGTTAGTTGTTACTAAAGGAACTGTAGGGGGTGCTCCTGATTTAGTACCTTAAATTTTAAACTCTAGATTAGTAACTTTGTAAGGACCCAGGACCCAGGCCCTCCTTCTCCTCCATTTTAAGAGCAAGTCACACAGCTGCCGACATGACCAAGACAGATGTTAAAAGTCAAAGCATTTTAAACTCTCCTACCTTAATCAAGTCTCGTGGGACTCTGAACCTTAGAAGCCCCACACACACCCTGTGATTTTTCCCTCTCACTCTTGGTTCTGGGCAGAGTGCAGAGTTTCTATTCCCAAGCAACCACCATGGGGAAGACTTATTCCCCAGTCAGTAAGGCCCTGGTTAAATCTCATGGCTAAACTTCTGTCTTGTGTGTTCTTGGTCTCTGGGTTTTGCTAGGGGAATAAATAGCAAATTTCCAACCCTTACTGGATTTAGGACAAACCCTATTAATAAGCTCAGCAGCCACATTGTCACTGGCTCCAGCAGACAAATAAGTAGCTGAAAAGCATTTGATATTGTTTGATCTAAAAGTTAACAAACTGGGCAAATAAAATGAACAGTTTTATTTTTACACTAGCATTTTATTATCCTTATAAGGCTAGTGTTAAAAGTTTTCTGATGACATTTGAATATGACAATTTCCACTGTGATTATTAAAAAAAACTTTATAAAAGCATTTTCATGACTTGCATTATTATTTGATGTAATTAGTAGGCTTTTGTATTTCAAAATAAAATTTTCTATGAACATTTTCTTCACTAGTTTTTAAAAATCGATTTATACTACAAAAGTAGGGACTCATGATTCATGCTTAATGTTATTTATCAGCTCAATTGCAATTGAATAGCTTTTAAAAAGAAATTGATGCTAGTACTTTAGGAACTGAACTGTTGTAGGTAGATGGTGTGAGAGGAAGTGAAGTGTTTTTTGCCTTTCATTAGTATCTATGAACTGGAAAAAAAAACAATATGAGGGTGGTACAGACTCTAGCATAGAATATACTATATTCTCAAAGTCTTTAAAAATAATAGCTATCTTTTCAACAGAACATGGTATCACAGTTTAAATTCACAGAAATAATCATTCAGAATGATTACGAAAGTTTATGTATCCACTTCAGTAATTAATATATAGGTAATTTCAATTTCCAATTGTTAGAAAGTTTTGGTACCCACTTTAGTAAAATTAAGGTAAACCCAGTTTAGTGGTAGAATGTAATAGGTTCTACCAACTTTAAAACATTTTATTTTAACATATTCATTTTGTTTCAAATTTACAGTGGTATGTAAATATATACCATTTTAATTTTTAATACAAAAATTTTATTTATTTCAGTTATTTAGGAGGAAAATATTTCTTTCTATAATACTATTAACAAATCATCCATACGGGAGATACTAGAGTATATTGATTAAGTATATAGGTTCTGTATTTAGAATTCCTGATATAAAATTCTGGCTTTTCCCCCATGCCAACTATGTGATATTGAGCAAATTACTTAATATCTCCACGTCCTAGTTATCTCTTCTCTAAAGGAGAGATAATAATTGTTGTGAGAAGTAAATGAAATGATTCATTAAAAAAAATGAAGAAAAATATCTTACAAATAAGTAACTATCAAGTAAAGATTAAATTATTACTATAAAAAAGAATGTCATCTCTTGTTTATATATAAGCTCCCATGAGCATGCTATTATTTGGCAGACCTATAGACCCTCTATGCCAGTTTGAAACTGCTTTATACCCCGGAAAAGCCAGGTTCTTTAATCTTCATTTAATGTTGCTGGGTGAGATCTTTTTGATTAAATTGTTTCCATGGAAATGTAATCCACCCAATTGTGGGGAAGACCTTTTGTCTAGGTGATTTACATGGAGACGTGTCTCCACCCATTCAAGGTGGCTCACTTACTGGAGCCCTTTAAGAGGGAAACATTTTGGAAAAAGCTTCAGAGCCAACAGAGCCCACACAAGACCCAGATGTTTGGAGATGCAGAAAGTAGATAGTCCTGTAAGTTGTTTGAAATCAGAAGCCAAAGACCCCAGAAGACACCAGCCATCTGCCTTCCCAGTTGACAGAGGTGTTCTGGATCCATTGTCTATTTCTTGAATCAAAGTATCTTTCTCTGTATGCCTTGACTTGGACATCTTTATGGCATTAAAACTGTAAACTTACAACTTAATAAATCCACTTTTTAAGTTCTATTTCATTTCTGATATATTTCAATAACAATACAAATACAATACAAGGTCAGAAACAGTACAAAATCTCATCAAAGTCAGCTACAGTGTGGTCTACACTAAGGCAAAATTTTCCTCTGGCTCTGGACCTGTATAACTCAGATGAAATTATCTGCTGCCAACATACAAAGGAGAGACAGTCATAGAATACATGTTTCCATTTCCATATGGAGAAATTGGAAAGAATATAGGGGTTATGGACCCAAACAGTTAAGAAAACACGCAGGGCAAACTTCATTAGATTTCAAAGTCTGAGAGTCATTTATCCTCAGGGCTTTAGAAAGTGGCAGTCCCATCTTTTTCAAGGGCCTAGTCAGTAGCCAGGCTGTCTCTAAATGCTTGGTGAGAATTGCAACCTTGAAGGGCAATGGGGAGACTACCTTTTTCACAGCTTCACCCCCTCCAGGCATTGGGGCAATACCCAGGCTCTCTGCCATCTCTAGGGTACCCACTGAACCCTCTCAGAACAATGTGGTGGTAATAAGACTCTCTTCAACTCCCATAGAATGTGCTCCACCCTTTCCAAAGTCTGGGACACTGAAACTCCAGCCTTCTGACTTCAGGGCAAACTTATCCTTTCCAAGTGCATGGGATAGTCCACTCTCCTAGCCTGAGGTTTCTTGGCTTCAGACCTTTGCTTCCATGGTTCTGCCTTTGAAGCCACTTGTCTTCAATCTGTCCCTTTTAATCCAGATTGGGAGTGGTTCTATTTATGCAGATCCCACAACATTCTTGTTGACTTTCTATGTAGTATACTGGGATCATACCCATCAGACAGCAGGACTTTCCACAAATCCTTCCATCTCTAATCCCAGCTTTTTCTGAAATGGCTTATTTGTTCATGTTTTGTTAAATCTTCATGTGGGGCACTATTCCCTGGGTCTCCCTTTCCCAGAATTTTCCAGACTATCAATTTCTGGTTTCCTTGTACCCAAGAGTTCAGTTCTCAGCTTATCTCTTTCTTGTTGCATTTCAATATAAGCTGCAAGAAGAATCTAGGCCACATTTTCTACATTTAATTTGGAAATTTCTTCTCCTAAATAGCCAAGTTCATGGCTTTTAAATCTGCCTTCTATCCAAAACCAGTAGTCAATATTACCAGATTGTCTGCCATTTTAAAACTAGGGTCACCAGCTGTATTAGTCAGAGTTCTCTAGAGAAACAGAACCATCAGGAGATATCTGTAAATATGAGAGACTTATATAAGTATCTCATCAACCAGCCATGAAATGTCATTTTAGTAAAGGTGAGGCCAGTGGTTGCCTGACCAGACAATTGGGCATCAACATTTGGTCAATTGACACTAGAACCCAACCATCATAATCCACCCCTGGTCAACTTGGCAGCTATACACATCACCTTGAAACACACTTAATTTCCAAACAGAACACAATAGCTGACATATGTTTCACCTAACAATACTCCTGTGAACAATCAGAAATGCACTAAATCTCTCCAGAATAGGATGCTAGTCCTTAGGGAACATTCACTCTTAAACTTTGTAACCAATGACTTAAATACTATAACTTGAACAATATAAGCTAAGGCATATGATAGGTAAACAAGATATTTGCTTATGTACAAATTCAAACATACTCATAACAAAACTGGTATCTCTGATGATGGATCTGGACAATCTGCACAGAGAGGCTTACTGGCTGAAGATACCATTGAAAAAGTCTCTTTTGCCTTAAAAGTCCTCAATTGATAGGATTATCTCATGGGTGAGAGTTGCTCCTTAGTCGATTGCAGATATAATCAGCCACAGATGCAATCAACTGAGTGATGAGTTAATACACCAGTCTTCCTTTTTGTCCGGCAACCATGAAATATCCTTGTAACAATGGTCAGGCCAGTGCTTGCCTGACCAGACAACTGGACAAGTTGACACCAGAACCTAATCATCACATCTTCCTTCTACTTTGCAATAACACGTGAATCAATTCTGTCTAAGAACTTATCAGAAGTATCTTTAGGGTCCATATTTCTATGACTAGCCTCTTCAGAGCTTTCTAGGCTTTCTCTATCAGGCTCCTCACAACTCTTCCAGAATCTTCCCCTTATCTATTTAAAGAGCCATTCCAACTGTGTTTGGTATTGCAAACTGTAGCACCCTACTTCTCTAGTACAAAAATCATTTTTAGTTTGTAAAAGCTGCTGGAATGCAATATACCAGAAATTGAATGCCTTTTAAAAAGGGAATTTATTGTGTTGCTAGTTTACTTTCTAAGGCTGTGGCAACATCTAGCTTTCTCTTCTCATTCCTTAAGGCTTCCCTTGGGGTGTTTTCCTTCTGCATCTGCAAAGGTCTCTGGCTGTATGAGCTCTATTGGCTCTGGGGGCTCCATCAGCACTCAGCTTTTTCCAAAATAGTTCCCTCTTAAAGGGCTCCAGTAAGCAACCCTACCTTGAATGGGTGGAGACACATCTCCATGGAAACCATCTAATCAAAAGTTACCACCCACAATCGGGTGGTTCATATCACCATGAAAACAATAAAAAAAAATCCCACCCAGTAATATTGAATGAGGATTAAAGGACATGGATTTTCTGGGGTCCATAATAGCTTCAAACCAGCACAGAGGTAAAGTCACTATAAGTCATTGGTCACTAGATTAAAATGGAACTGGTTTAGCTGATTCTGTTTTTTAGGTTCAGGATATTATTTTCTAATTTTCTGACATATCCTTCAAACTTTAGTTCCAATACCATTATTGTAAGTTCTTTCTTCCAATGCCATTACTGTAAGTTCTTTCCATATCATCCTCAGGCTGAATGTAGTAGTCAGGGACCAGATGATGAACAAAATCCACTCTAAACCACCAAAAGTATTTCACAAGGAGAATATAATTGAAAGAATTGTTTACATAGGTACTAGACAGCTGACAAATTGAAACACAGGTAACAAAGAGACCATTGTAGGAAGACACTATCCACTCAAAGTTTAGGGAAACCAAGGGAAGAAGTTGGGGTCATCAGAAACCAGAAGTTCATAAGTGGAGCCCTGCCAACCTGGAGTTGAGTCCTCTGAAGAACCTCTTCCTGGCTACTGCTTGTCACTGTCAAAGACCAGGTTGAGACTGATTCTGAGTCTTGAAAGAAGTTGGGAGCTGAAACCAACTGCTGCTGCAGACAGTGTATCATTTTTGGAACAACACTGTAAGTTTTAGCAAGCAGAACACAAAAGAGTAATTCCCTTCTCTCTTCTTCTTTCCTAATCTCCTTTTTTCCCTTTCTTTGTGGTTTGCCAGGAATCGAATCCGTCTCCCACATGGCAAGTGAACATTCTACCACTGAAACTCTCATATACCCGTAATTTCCTTTTCCTTCTTCTTCTTTTTTTTTTGACAAAAATAAAGTTCCAGATTACACAGAATAAAGGAGTGAATTTGGAGCCAGGAGATAATAACTAAAAAATTTTTCGCACAGATTTTCCTTCTTTGCATTCTAGTTCTGCAACGCTTTCTTCCCACCTTGTTGAAACTTTTAATTTACATCTTTGTTTAGATATATTACTCACTTACTGGATTCAGTTAGGTATACTTTACATGAGTTCAATCAGCATAGTGTAAAAGAGCCACTCTACAGAGTGGTTATGATTCTAACCAGTCAGATGATGGTGATAGAAAGATTAATATGATGCATTTCTGTCTGATAGTCTTGGTTTATAATCTAACATTTTCAGTACAATAAAGCAAATGCAATGATCACCTGAACTCTAAGTGACCCAGAAGAGAAATAGTCAATCATCCAGCAGGAAGCGGTGATAAAGACACAGACATAAGAAAAGGATGCAAGAGTGGAGGCCGAGTTTAATTTCCAAGAACGAGGAGAAGCAGAGGTGAATATACTGAACAATGTAGTTTTACTAGGGCAGAAATTATAACCTAAGGAGTAAGAAAAGGTGAGGATGGAGCTACAGGTCAAGATCTGTTCATGCAAGAACTTTTGCCTTATTTCTACATGTAACCTCCCAAATTTAATGTAATTTTTGACATTTAGTATGCATGCAATAAATACTTGATAAACAAATGGAATTAACAAGGCATCATTCAGAACACCATATATTTTAGATAAATCTTGTCCAAAGAGAAGAATCATGGTGATAAACTGAGAAAGAACACAGGATTTTGATTAACATTATAAATTTAGGGAAGCAGATAGCAGAAGAAATACTTGTGGAATCTCAGACATAAACTTTATGGGTGCTCTTGTCACAATGAAGTTGCTTAAGACATATCTATAACCAGTTTCCAGATACTTACCTCACATTTCAGTCAGTGACTTGACTTTAAATCAAGATGTTCAGGGGTGGAAGGAAAAAGCAAGAGAGAAATAAGGAGAATGTGAGGGAATGTTTTCTTGACACTGGCTCTGTGTTTGTCTTAGGCTCCTGGTGGAGCACAGCTGACATGACCTTTAACTGAGAGCCCACCAGGGAGCTTATGCCTAAGGAGATGAGAGAACTGAGAAGAAATTGACCTGCTGCTGAGGGAGTCCTGACACCTGCCTGTATTTGTCCATTTTACATGTAGTGCCCACTTTATGAAAATGAAAACAATTTTAAGAATGGCTCCTTCAAAGATGAAGTACATTTTAATTGTCTGACCAAATATTTATAACATTTAAATAGAAAGAGGGGACAAAGACTGAAAAAGATGGGAATGTAGTATAATGCCTTGCTTTTAATAGGAGCTCAGTTAAGATTATTATCTTAAATGAATAAATATGGATAGCACTTTGAATTCGATTTCTATTTTGCAACAGTTTTTTTGAGTACCAAAGAATTTCCTTGTTAATTAAAATTATATTCCCTGATGAACTTGGTAACCTTGCTAGTTGATCAAAGGGAAATGCATTTCTTCAAAGACAAAACAGAATTCTGAAATATACAATTAGGACGCATTCAGGCTTAGAGTAAATTCAGTGCATGAAAAATGAGAAAACGTAATTGGCTTGTTTTGAAGGCTCAAAAACATAAAATAAAATTTTGCTTGGTTCTTACTATGAAGTGCATGGATATTTTTAAAGTAGCTGTAATTCCAAGTGGATTGAACCTTTAAAGATAATAATTTTAATAGAAGTTAAATGCAAAGTTGTTTTTAACATGATTTGCTCTAATACTTACTGTTTTCCCCCTTAACAGCAAAGACAAAAAGATTGGGGAAAGGGAAGAGAAGTGTTATAATTGTTAGGAAGAAAATGTTATAACATCCAAAGTAAAGAAGATTGGAGCTGATTGCTCTTTTGAAAAAATATTAATTTAAAACAATACACTTGCTGATTTTATATTAATATATTAGCTTATTTTCTATCAGATGAATTGCAAGTGATTTCCCAGAATGCAGCTGATTTTTCATGTTTGTGTTTGCTGTTCTCTCGTGTGTGATTTTTTTTAACATTTATGATGAAAATCTTTTTCATACCCCGATGAATGAGAATGCTTCTACTGTTCCACTGTGATGGTTAAGAGACTTCTCCATTTACTATGTGTATGGTCTTGAATTGGTCTCTTCTACATTCTTGAATAACTTTCTTCTCTTGACCTTCATTACGCCACATTCTCTTGATTTTACTTCCATTCTTCATTCTTCTACCTTTTTAGTTATCTGAAAAAGTGTACTTCTTATATCTAACCTCTGAATACACTTCCAATAATAGACGCATGTAAAATAAATTGAGTTTGTTACTCTTTTCTGATTAAAATACCAATAAAAAGTTATTCAAAATTCCATCCTCTCATAAATATATAATGCTTACTTCCACTTTTGGTTATAGGAACTATCTTGTATCAAATTAATATTCCTAAGAAGAGCAACCAAGAAAACTTTATGAATTAAGACAATGAAAACTGTTTATAAACATTGGGTAAATTCCAAAGAATTCAAGACCCGAGAGGCCAGAATCCCTGAGAGAAGAAAAATGCATAGGGATTTAGCCTAACATTTGGTGTCACTATTCCACCTGAAAATATTTGTTGATTGAAAATTGTAGTCAAAAGCGTGAGAAGCCAAGTAGAAAGCGGTTGCTAAAAAAAACTGTGAAACCCAGGATAACTATCAATATTCTCATGGTGACGAATTCTGTTTAAGATGAGGGCCCTAGAAGTTATCCTAGACTTTCAGTTAGATACCTTGAAGGGTTACATTCTAGGAGTAAGGACAAGCAGAAAAACCAGAACAGTTTCCAGAAAAATTGAAACCCAGATTTGCAACCACTTAATCCCAGATGACATTAACGTGATCCACAGCAATTCTAATTTACAGCCAGAAACAAGAATCAATTTCCTCTGGAGGTTAATACGTCATTCAGAGCCTTAAATTAGCTCCAAATGTGGATGCACACATCGTCTCCAGCTGGACAACAGCAACAACAATT
Source organism: Tamandua tetradactyla (assembly GCF_023851605.1). Lineage (NCBI taxonomy): Eukaryota > Metazoa > Chordata > Mammalia > Pilosa > Myrmecophagidae > Tamandua > Tamandua tetradactyla. The sequence continues at coordinate 24,636,365 of NC_135337.1, forward strand.
ACAACAAAACCCAATGCAGTAGGATACAGGGTTAAAGAATGAAAAGTGAGAAAATAGAGGCAGCATAAACAGACTCACAGGTGACCCATATACTGGAGTTATGAGACTCGGACTTTAAAATAGCCCTGATTAATATATATTTTAAAACAGACAAAAAAAAAAAAAAAAGAGGATTTCAGAAGAGACCTGGAATATGTATAAAAGACCAAAATGGAAATTGTAGAATTGACAAGAAAACTGATTGAAATCAAGACATCAATAGATTGGTTTAATAACAAATGAAATACAGCTGAAGAGAATATTAATGAACTGGAAGAAATGGCGGTAAACATATCCTGATTGAAACATGGAGAGGACAAAATGAAATAGCAAATTCAGGAAAGAATGGACTGTGTATGAAAATGGTGAAAGTAACCTAAAATATTTGTATTTGGAGTCTCATGGGAGAGGAGACTGTGAGAAAGAGGCACTATTGGATGACATGGTTGAGAATTTTACAAATTGGAATCATTATGTGATAGATTCAAGAACTGTACAAAGTTCTAGCCAAAGAGGATATAAGGAAATCACAGCAAGGGAAAGAGGCTATTATAAGTCATCAAAAAGAAAGAGACATCACTTTAAAAGAAAATATGATCTTCAACTGATTTTTAAAGGCAAACATTATTTGTCTTAATCCAATGAAAACAGATTTAAAGTGTTGAAACTTATTGCCAGTTAATGAAATTACTCTTCAAAAAATTGAATGATGAATAGTAACTGAATATCATTATAGTAATATCTATGGGATTAAAAATCTGCATAGAATCCAAATACATGACAATAGCAAAAAAAAAGGTGGGAATGTATTAAATGGATTTATGGTGATGTAAGGATCCTTGCCTTGTTTGAGAAATGGTAAATGTAACTTTAGCCTCTAATAGGTCAAGCTCACGTGTTCCAATATCTATGGTAACCAATATAATAATAATGATAAAATAATATTTACCTAACTATCTAATGGGGTGGTGGATTATAAACATGCTTGATTGTTCTAGTTTGCTAGCTGCAGGAATGCAATATACCAGAAATGGAATGGCTTTTTAAAAGGGGAATTTAATAAGTTGCTAGTTTATAGTTCTAATGCTGAGAAAATGTCCAATTAAAACAAATCTATAGAAATGTCCAATCAAAGGTATCCAGGGAAACACACTTCGGTTCAAGAAGACTGATGATATTCAGGGTTTCTTTCTCATCTGGAAAGGCACATGGCGAACACAGTGAGTCAGTTTCTCTCTTAGCTATAAGGGCACGTGGTGAGCAAGGCATCATCTGCTACTTTCTCTCCTGGCTTCCTGTGTCATGAAGGTCCCAGGGAGGCATTTTCCTTCTTCAATCCCAAAGGCCGCTGGCTCATGGACTCTGTTTCTCGTGGCTATGTCGTTCTTCTCTGCTCTCCTGGCCCAAGGCTACTTAATTTCAGACACCAGTCTCCATGGCTTTCCCTCTGAAGTTATTTTTCCTCCAATGCATCCCTTCTCTGAACCCCCCAGTCCAGACTGGCAGCGGCCCTGTTTATACAGGTCCCACAGCACTCTCGTTGGCTTTCTATGCAGTAGCCTTGGATCATGCCCATCAGACATAAGGAGTTTCCACAAATTCTTCCTAGATAACTCCATGTCCGATCCTGGCTTTCTCTGAAATGACTGACTGGTTCCACATCTGGCCAAATCCTCACATGGAGCACTATTCTATGGTATCTCCCTTCCTGGAGGCCCAGAATTCTCCAGAACATCAACTTCTGGTTTCTTTGTACCCAAGAGTTCAATTCTCAGCTTATCTCTTTCCTGTTGCATTTCACCATAAGCTGTGAGGAGAAACCAGGCTGCACTTTCAACTTAATTTGGAGATCTCTTCTGCTAAATATTCAAGTTCATGGCTTTTAAAATCTGCCTTCCAGCCTAAGCCACTAGTCAATTTTGCCAGATTATTTGCCATTTTAAAATAAGGATCGCCTTCCTTCCAGTTTGCAATAACACGTGCCTCTTTTCTGTCTAACGACTCATCAGAGGTATCTTTAGAGTTCACACTTCTACCAACAGTCTCTTCAAAGCATTTTAGGTCTTCTCTATCAAGCTCCTCACAACCCCTCCAGATTCTTCCCCTTATCCATTTAAAAAACTGTTCCATCATGTTTGGTATTTGCAAACCACAGCAGCACCCCACTCTCCAGTACCAAAATATGTTTTAGTTTGCTAGCTGCTGGGATGCAATATGCCAGAAATGAAATGACTTTTAAAAAGGGGAATTTAATGAGTTGCTAGTTTATAGTTCTATGGTGACGAGGGTGGGATAGTTGCTAGCAAGCTAAAACATTGATGAACCCAAGGAAGCCAAGACAAGAGAGATAAAGGAATATGAAATAGATAGGACAAATAAAAGTCAAATAGTAAGATTTACACTCAAATATATCAATGCTCACCTTAAATATAAAATTTAAAATAAATATATTAACTAACGATAAAGATTTTCAGGTTACATGAGAATCTGAAACCCAAGTCTGTATTTCTTACAAAAGGCACACACTAAAGTAGGATACAGAGTAGTTTTAAAAGGATGAAAAAAATTACCATGCAATTATTAACCAAAGAAAGTAGATGAAATTATTGTCATATCAGAAAAATTAGGTTTTACAGTAAGAACCAATACCAGAAATAATGGGAAAAATTTCATAAGGATAAAGGAGACAATATGCACTAGGAAGATACAATAATTCTAAATTTGTAGACCCAAATATAATGATCTCAAGCTATAGAAAGCAGTAGTCAATAAAGCTAAATAAGACAAAACTACAAGCATAGTATTTTAAGAACAATTCACTTTGAAAAATTATAAGGAAATCGAAAGTAGAAAAAATAGTATAAATCTTTGATATTCATCATTCAGTTTCAACAATTAGCAACTCACAGCCAATCAATTTTGTCTGTATCCCCTGCTCATCCTGGATTTTATTTTTTTATTGAAGCAAATCCTGGATCACATGTTATTTTATCTAAGTATATTTAATTATATCTCCCTTTAAAAAGACCAAAATTATGCCTAAATAATTTAACAATAATTCCTTAATATCATCAAATATTTTTCCTCAAATTAATATTTTTACAGCATATTTGTTTCAAATGGAATCCAAATCAGCTTCATACACTGTAATTGGTTGAAATATCTCTCATCTCTTCTAATCTATAATTTCAATCACCATTTCTTCCTTTTTGTTTTTACTCTTTTAATATTTTTAGAGACTCAATAAAATTCATTTGATTCATTTTCTCAATATGCTCATTTGTAACTTGTAATATGTACATCAATCAGAAGGTCTACAATGCCTTCTTTATTATTAGAACTCCCTCCCACCCACCTTTTTTTTTTTTTGACATTTCTAGATTCATCAGGGATTGCAAAATATAATGCCTTTTTCATTTTTATTTTGGATAGAGTAATTTTGGAATTTGGAAAGAGTCATTTTTTTTTCCTCATAGACTTTTGGTTATCTCAAGATTAGAGAGGATAAATGATTGATTCTCTTTATTTATTTACCGTGTTTCAAAGTAATAAATAGTTTACTGTCATTGCTGAAAAATTAGAAATTTGGGTTTTTAAAACTTTTGGCTTGTTGGGTTTTATTTATTATCATGATGATTGTGTGATTTGTTTGATTTTTTTTTGTTATGATCATACTCCTACTTAATTTTCAAATCTTCCCATCTCTGGCCAGTAGAAACTTATACAAATTGTTGTTTCAGTACAGTACATTCTAGGAATTCAAGATTGGTTTAACATTAAAAAAATCAACCAAAATAATTTTCCACACTAACAAACTAAAGGGGAAAATTACATAATTGCCTTAAGGATGAATAAAAGTATTTGCTCAAATTCGACACTAATTCATGATGAAAATGCTTAGCAGACTAGCAATCAAAGCATTTTACTACATTTCTAAAAACAATTATGGAAAACATCTTAGTTAGAGGTGAAATAGCAAAAGACTTCTCTTTGGATCAGAATCAAGCAAGGATACTATCACCATTTTTACTTAACATTTTACTAAAGATTCTAGGAAGTGAGGGAAGACAAGTGTATTGGTCAGGATTCTCTAGATAAACAGAACTACAAGAGATACCTACAAATATTATGAGAATTTATAGCGTTGTTTCACACAATTGTGGAGATGCACATGTCCAAATTCTATAGGGCAGGCTGCAAACTGAGAAATTTTTTCAAAGAATTCCCCAGAAGAAGCTGGCCACTTGAAGTAGAGATGAAAATTGTCTTTTCTGACTGCTGGAGTCAATGCTTCTTCTTTTAAAGCCTTCAACTGATTAGATGAAACGTTTTCTAATGCTGAAGGCAGTGTCCTCAGCTGATTGTAGGTGTAATGAGCCATAGTTTCAATCAACTTACTGATGACTTTAGGTCCAGGAAATGTACTCACAGTAACGGGACCAAACAACTGGACACCATTACCTGGCCAAGTTGAACATGAGCCTGCCCATCACAACAAGTAAAAGAAATGTACTAAAGCTTTCATTATTTGCAGATGGCATTATTGCCATGTTATTGTATTATTGTATATTATATTGTATTATATATTTTATATTATATATTATATAGAATATCCAATAGTCTAATTCAATTTTATAAGCCCACTGGATAGAAGATCAATATACAAAAATTAATTTAATTTCTAAATATCAGTAAAAAACAACTAGAAATTATATTTGAATTATGATATTTATTACAATAATACCTAAAATATAAAATCTTTGGAAATACAATAAATATGTAAAAATATTCCTCATAGAAAACTACAATAATTATTGAGGAAATTTAAGAAGAGTTTAAAAATAGAGAAATATATTTATAGCGTTGAATATCAAAAATTTTATATCAATATATTTTATTGGTGTAGTGATTTAATTGTGTCTCAATCCAAATAACAGCAGCATTTGTGAGTGTGTATATATGTAAATTAAAATGCTGCCTTATATGGAAGTATAAATGATTTACATGGAAGTTAAAAATTATCTTGAAGTGGTATGAAGTTAGGGGATTTAAACTACCAGTTATTGAGACTGTGCCAGTTTGCAAGGATTTATATACCCTAGAAAAGTCGCGTTTTAAGCCTAATCAATTTTGTGGGAGCAACCATTTCTTTTAATCCCTATTCAATAATGTAGGTTGGAAGCTTGATTAGATTATCTCCATGGAGATGTGACTCACCCTCTTTTGGGTGTTAAACTTGATTAGATGGAGACCTGACTCTACCGATTCCAGTTGGGTATTGATAGTTTACTGGAATCCTTTAAAAGAGGAAACAGCTAGAAATCTGAGAGAGCCAACAGAACGAGAGAGAACAACGAAAGACCCATGGAGCACAGATTCCACCAGCCACAGACCTTTGAAGATAAAGAAGAAAAACACCTCCAGGAGAGAGGTTCATGAAACAAGAAGCCTGGAGAGACAGCCAGCAGGCTTCACCATGTTGCCGTGTGCTTTTCCAGTTGAGAGAGAAACTTGAACTTCATTGGCCTTTCCTGAGTGAAGGTAACCTCTTGTTGGTGCCTTTTTTTGACATTTCTATAGACTTGCTTTAATTTGGACAACTTCACAGCCTTAGAACTGTAGACTTGCAATTTATTAAATTCCCCTTTTTAAGAGCCATTCCTTTCTGGTATATTGCATTATGGCACCTAGCAAGCCAGAACAAAGACTTATAAATGACAGTACTACTGGGGCAAAGGCAGATGAACACACTGATAGTATAGAATAAAGATTTCTGATGAAGGTGTTACTGTAATGGGAAAATGACAGACTTTAAATGAATGGTATTGGATCAATTGCTACATACATGGAAAAAAATAAAAACCACAATACTCCATATTTTAGGCACATCGCAGCTCTAAAATATATTCATGATCTAGATAAGATTTTCTTCAATAGAGCACAAAACCACTAACCTTAACCAAAAAAAATAATAAATTGTGCTACATTAAAATGAAGATTTTGACTCATTTAAAAAGCCATTAAGAGGCTAGCCATAGATTGAGAGAGACATGTACAGTACATACAACAAAAGACTTGTTTCTACAATATATGAAGTTTTTTGAATCAATTGAAATGGTAGACAAATCAATAAAAAGACCTGCAAGTGACTGAAACAGGTACTTAAGAGAATGTCCAGATGGTCGATAGAGATAGATAAACATGGCTAACCTCATTAACAATCAGAGAAATGGCTAAAACTTAAGAGACTGACAATAACAAATGTTGACAAAGATGTGGAACAACTGAAATCCTCTTATGTTGCTAAAGGAAGTGAAAAACTACTTGGCAGACTCTGCAAAAGCTTGTATGTGGACTCCATAACTCTTCAATTCTATTTCCAAGCATAAATCTGACAAAATTGTCAGACATATGCCCCTCAAAATATTATACATCTTAACATTATGTACTATATTATATATATGGTACATATATATATATATAATATAGTACATAATGTTACATATAGTACAAATATATATATATATATATATATATATATATTTTGCATGGGCAGGCACCGGAAATCAAACCTGGGTCTCTGGCATGGCAGGTGAGAACTCTGCCTATTGAGCCATCATGGCCCACCCTATGTACAATAATTTAAAAAAATTTTCCAAGTATATTCAATAATTTTTGCATCATCAGTATTGACAACAAAAAGTTGGGAAATACCCCAGTTATCCATCAGTGTTGGTTAGCACAAGTGAAAATTGGTATATTTAGGGTGGTGCAATGGTGGCTCAGTGGCAGAGTTCTCACCTGCCATGTCAGAGACCTGGGTTTGATTCCTGGTGCCTGCCCATGCGAGAAAAAAAAATTGATATATTCATACAATGGTATATTTTATAGCAACTATAACGACTAACTACTCCTTTAATCACAGGGATGAATTTTATAATATTAAGTGAAAGGTGCCAAACACAAAAGTGTATGTATTGTGAGATTCCATTATAAGTTCAAAACCTGACAGAACTACCCTAGAGTGTTAGACAAGACAGTAGCTGTCAAGAGAAGTCTGGAATGGTGATAAAGTAATATTTCTCGATTTGGAGCTGCATTTATACTGGTGTATTCACTTTGTAAAAGTTTAGGCTTGTGACTTTCTCTGTATGCAGATTATACTTCAACAGTTTCTTAAAAAGAAAATATGTTATGTAGAAAGTAGGCTTTACTTGTTATTGCTCCTGAGATTTCTACAGTCTGGTTTGTACTCCTACAGTGTAAAAACAAAATCAATCACCATAGGTCAAAAGCCTTCCAAACATAATTTCCACATCTCATGTTACTCTTATTCATTTATGTATTTAAATTAGTTGGCTTTATATTTTAGAACAGTTTTAGATTTATAGAAAATGTGAGCAGATAGAACAGAGAGTTCCACATACCCTTGTACACTATTACTAACATTTCACATTAGTATGGTACATTCATTATAATTAATTGAACAATATAGATACATTGTTATTAACTAAAGATCATAACTTTTAGATTTCCTTAGTTCTTACCTGAAATCATTTTTCTTCTTCTGGATCCCATCCAGGATGCTATATTACATTTCATTATCATGTTTCTTAGGCTACTCTTGGCTCTAACATTTTTAGATAGTCCTTGTTTGTGAAGACCTGGAATATTTTGAGGAGTATTGATCAGTTATATTGCAGACTGTATATTATAACTCCTTACTATTGGAATTTGATGTTTTTCACAGTATGATACTGAGGTTATCAGTTTGGGGAGGAAGAGCACAGAGGTAATGTACCATTTTCATTGCATAATATCAAGGGTACATACTGGCAACATGATTTATGACTGGTGACGTTGACTTTGATCACCTGGCTAAAGTAGTGTTTGTCAGATTTCTCCACTGTAAAGTTACTCTTTTTCTCCCCATTCCCATACTGTACTTTTTGGAATAAAGTTGCTGTACACAGCCCACATTTAAGGAATAGAATTTTGCTCTCTCTCTTTCAGGATGGAATATGTACATAATTTATTTGGAATTCTTCTGAAAGAGAGATTTGTACTTTCCTTCCCATTTATTTCTTAATTTATTCAACTATTAATTTATATTATATGGACTCATGTATATTTATTTTATATTTTTGGTTATAACCCAATACTACTTAATCTATTTTGCTGTTGAAATTGTCCCAGCATTGGCATTGGGAGCTCAAGTTTGCTCCTTTGATAGATCCCCTATCATTTTTTTAGTACTTCCTTAGTTTTCTGGCATGACACACAGCTATAAGCCCATCTTGTATTGTTTATTGGCCCAGCCCTAGATCTGCCCTTTCTCCAAAGACCCCTCATTCTGTGTATTGGAGAATGGTATTAGAAACCAAGATCTGGGTCTATGTGTGCTCATTGCTACTAGAGTGTCATTTAACTTCTTTCTGACTCTTTCAGATGGCAGATCAAGTAAATATAAGTGTATATGCTAACCAAATCTATACACAGATCTATAAACATCTACATTAATATTAAATTGCATTCATGTTGATACCCCCAACTTTAATCCATTATAACCTGGATCTTCCTATTTTCCTCCCCTTGTTTGTCTATAAATTCTCACCCATACAAAAAGAAATCTGGTTCTCATAATTTGTCATCCATTTATTTTAATTATTCAAGTCCAGTATACATGTATAGCAGCATCAGAATTGTTAACCTGAGACTCCATGGGAAGCAACTGAAGTACAATTCTATGGGCATTTCCTCTTCCCCTTAGTCCTACTGGATACCACTGATATGGGCAGTCTGCTCATGAGCCCTTCAAAGGCATTATTCATTCCTATTATAGTGATTTGAGTTCTACCATTTCCTTTTCTATATGTTTAGGGAGGATCTTAAAATCCTTTTCTTTGATTGTTTGAATGCCCTTGAACCAACAAGGCAACAATTGTTTTATCTTTTGAGAATTTTGTATGCGCATAAGTGCTGCTAGCTTGGACTAAAAGGGACAGAGACAAAATGAAATTAAGGAAAAACGACCTCATGGACAGAACCACAGAATCTGAGAGCTGGACCAAGAGATCTTTTTTGTCCTAAAGAGAGGCCCTTCTGCTAGTGACTTTGATAAGGGTGGGGTTTCTGCCCTGGTGCTGAGAGGAGGTGGGCCTCCTGCCCGGTGTCCAGGGAGAGCTGCCCTACTTTGCCAATGCTTGGAGAGCATAGGGACCTACACCTCAGCTTCTGGTAGAGCAAGACCACGGCCCTAGTGCTTGGAAAAGGTAGTGCTACCACTAGAGCTGGCCCAGAGGACAAACTTCAACCCACAGATGACTCTCACTCCTTGGAATCTAACAGATTTGTCCTGCTTGGTTTGGGACCTGATTGGGACCTATGGCTCTTATTTTTCATCTAATTTCTCCCTTCTGCAACGGGAATGTTTATCCTATGTCTGTCCCACTACTGTATTTTGGAAGCAGATAAGGACGGGCCACACCAATAATTGATTTTGAAGATACTTTATACTTAGAGTTATTACTGAAGTGGCTGATGGATTTTGGGATATTGGGATGAGGTGAATGTATTTTTCATGTGGGAAGAAAATGCCTTTTTGGGGTCCAGAGGACAGACTTTGGTAAATTGGATTTTTAAAAATTCCTAAATAAAATTTAATGATTTTAATCCCGTTTTTGTTAGTACAAAGTTAAATATTCTTATAATATACTTCTGAACAATCCTACACATATCTTATTTTTAGTAGGAACTCAAAGAAAATCTTTGATAGGGTAAAGATTTACTGTATTTTAGTCTAACCTCTTGTTAGCATAACACAAAACCACAGTCATGTTTATAAGGTAAAATTGCATAACAGCATGGTATACTAAAATATTATTAATAATGCCATTTCTAAGAATTAAAATATTATTAATAAGACCATTTTTAAGAATCAAAATGTCAGTTGACTGACTTTGCTTTTGTGATTCATATTAAGATTTTCTCATGACAATTCCACTAAAGAAAGTCCACCATTATGCACTGAAATGGGAATTTAGTCCAAAGAGCAAATATTTGTTTTCATGAGACATGCAGAGGTAAATTTTCAATCCATGAACTATTTCTAACATTCAGCAAAGGTTATTGTTGTTGGTATGATCATGTGAACTTTTTTTCGCTTGAGTAAAAGCATTTTTTATCATTAGGTTGGCTATGGCATGCAAGAGAGTTTCAATAACCCTGCCAAGGTCTTGGTAAACACTTCACTAGTATGACCAGTCCAAAGAATAATGGCTGTCTTGATTATGCTTTGCACAAAACTTAACACACTTCTAGATGGTGTCTCAACAGAGCCTCTTCTCTAACTAAATGTACATGGGTCAGCATTGCTGGGCTTGACTTCCTCCTTCCAACAACAAATTCATCACAACCTTTGTCAAATAGCTTCATGTTCCTTTTTTTCCCAGAGGGGGGAATGTTGTAAAAGGAAGCCATGTTATCTTGTTTCTCCATTTCTTTTAGCAGACTCCCATCTTTTTGAAATTTGAGAAATGCTCCTTTCACCAATTTGTCTAGATCTATTTGTATTGAAATGCCAGCTCAGGGTTTCTTTCCAGTACAATGAATACAACTATTAGTAGCTCCACAATGATCTGTCCTTACTTTGGCTGGTCAATATTTCCCAATATGTCTTCAACAAAGAGAGAGAAATTAATCTCATATGTGGTCATATCTAATGGGGTTTGGTTGCTGTGACAAATGTTTCCCAGCTACAATGATACCATTGGGTATCTGCCACATGTGGTCATAGAACCCAGGGGAAGTTCTATTCAAAGACGCATCAATCTGAAGCTTGTTTATCCAACATCTTCCATTCTGTTAAGAATATCCAAAAGAAATTGTTTTTCTTCACTAGGTAACAGTCAATATAAGTCTATGGCTGGCTTGTCTCAACTGCTGATTTATAGCTTATACTCCATGGCACGGATGATCCACCAAAATTTGTATTTTCAGCATGCTACTGAATAACTCAAGATTATTAGAGTGGATCCAGCCAATATGGATGACCTGTTCTTGCTGGATCACTGCTTCCCTATCATCATGGATGCTACTCTTACAATAGATGATGTTCTTAATCACTCTTGGAGATGAAGGATTAGAGTTAACTTCTTCTTCCTGCCTAAAAGGGCCTGGAGTCAACTATTTTCCTGCATTAACACATTAGTAATGGAGGGGCCAGGCTGTCCACTACTTTATTTAAAAGACTTGCTGCATGGCACACAACTGATCAAAGTTTTTTGCTGCCAACTCGTCTATAGACTCTCAACATGATCAGAAACAGTACCTTCCTATGTAATGAAATTTGGGCCTTCTCTTTTGAGCAACATATGCAGCAGGATGGCTTGGCTAGCCAGACAACTTCAGTTGCTCAATTTTTGAAGACTTTCTTCAGTGGGTTTGTCCAGTCAGTAATAGCAACATCCAACTGCTCTTCCAGTTCAGGAGCACTGGGGTGGTGGTTTGTCTTTTGACTTTTTATGTTTGGCAAGTTCCAGTTCCTTAAAACTCTTAAGTTCAGAAAGTTCTTCTATATCACTGATTCATAGGTAGTTAAGTTGTCCTACTACAGCTGCAAATAGTAGTGTCTTTAGATCATCAGAATTTGACTACTTCAGCCATTCCTTTTTTAAAGATTGCCAGCATATCTGATATGAGGTTGAACTGGGTACCTCTTACATTGCCTTCCTGGATGAGAACAAGGAAAAATGGATGTTCATGCATTTTTCAGTATTGCTTAATGAAATGTAGGGCATTCTTTATGTCATCTATGATCAATAAAACATCTTGAGACTTGTAGAAATCACTTAGGTTGAATATGATTGGATAACAAACCATGTTCTTTTCTAAAATGTGTTGAATCTTTGGTTTACCAAGACAGCCAGAGGGTCTATCCAGTCTTGCAGACCTGAATGGATACCCAAATGGAAATAACCTTTCAAGAGTTCCTGCTGGGGCCATATCTAAATAGGTTCTCTTGTTGAGGAGTTTGAGTTTGAATACCCTATCTGTTGAGAAAAACTTGAAGGCCTTGGTTTTCTGATACAAGTGCTACATGAATAACCAAATCATTTTCCAGTGGGCCCTGACTGGAAAACCTCATGCTAATGCTACATTGGTTTTGTAGCAGAACATAGCACTGGACTAGATCAGTTTCTCTAGGACTGATTAATTCATTGGCCAGGAGTTTTATATTGATATAAAGTGCTTGTCCCCAAAGAAATAATAATTTTCCATCATGGCCATAATTACTAAGGAAATCACTTTTGACTACCAGAATGCGCCAGTTTGAAAATATTATGTACCCTAGAAAAGCCATGTTTTAATCCTGATCCAATCTTATGGGAGCAGCTGTTGCTTTTAATTCTGATTCAATATTGTATGTAGAAGTTTTTGAATAGATTATCTCCGTGGAGATGTGGCATGCTCTTGTAGGTGTGGCCTTTTGATTAGATGGAGATGTGGCATTTTGACTAAGTGGGTCTTGATTAGTTTACTGGAGTCATTTAAAAGAGGAAACATTTTGGAGAGGGTCAGAAACAACAGAGCTGGCAGAAACGTCAGAGCAGAGCTGACACAGATGCTGACACTTGAGAACAGAGACATTGTTTGAAGAAGTTTGGAGCCCAGCAGATGTCACCATAAGATGTTAAGCAAGCCAGAACCTGAAGAAAGCCAAGGGAAGTCAAGAGATGAAAGCCAGCCCTGGAGAAGAACCTCCCAGCAACAGAGGCTGAAAGCAACAGAGCCCAGGAATAAGAGACCAGCAGATGCCAGCCACATATTGGCATAGGTGCTCGAGACCCATTGACCTTTCCTGAGGGCAAGTAACCTCTTCTTGGTGCCTTAATTTGGATGCTTTAACTTCTTTAGAACTGTAAACTTGTAATTTATTAAATTTCCTTTTGAAAAGCTGTTCCATTCTGGTATATTACATTCTGGCAGCTTACTAACCAAAGCACAAGGTTTCTTTTTTTATTTTCCACAAAGTCAGCTGGCACATAATAATACTTTGGTATGGCAGGATATCCTTCTGTCATCTCATGAAGTACTGGAGTCAGAAGATCCTGATATTCCTTTTCTTGTTTGGAAAAACTCCATCAATCATCATATAAAGAAAAAATATGGGAGATTCACATTCAAATGCCATCAAACAACTTAATTTCAGCTGGTCTGTAGCAGTATCTGTTGGGATCTTCCAATATGTTCTATACCCATCTCTTAAGAAATACTTAAATCCATATTTTCCTTTGAATTTTCTAAGCACTTTATCAAATGTCTGGCTAAACAGAGCTTCATCATCTAGGGCAAATGCAGGATACCTTTATACAGTACAACAGGGCAGCATCTGTGTTGTGAGATCTTAATTCTCTAGGTAACAGTGAGCACAATGTTTGCCTTTGCAATTGTGAGCATCAGGATCCACAACTATAACTGACCATGAATAGCCCTGGTTGTCAAAGAGGTTGAATCCATTAATTGTTTCAAGAACTGCTTATGCTAAGCCAATTGAGCTTGAATGTAGTTCTGTACTACCATCATTATATTTTCTCCCTTGTTCCCAGACACAAAAGTCAGGCACATGGTAAATCCTTTCTAGACAAAATTCAGTGTTTTGTATGGAGACCCCATTGGTGTTTAGATAATCTGGAATCTTAAGGAAATCATCTCTACAAGAAAAGAAAATAGAGTGATACTGTGTTTATCTGAAGATGACCATATCCCTCATAGGAGAAGTTTTCATCTCCTGTGTGAGCATTGAATATAAAGTGAAGACATATTGGGTATGGATCCTACTTAAACTGCTGGACCTTATCAGCCTGACACATAGAGTAATAGAGAATTCCTCTCATACTTTAAAAAAAATTATTTTTTATTATTATTACTATTTTTTTTTTCACATGGGCAGGCTCTGTGTAGCTTTCAAACATCTTATAGCCGAGTACTCCAGCTCATGGGTTATCATCATCAACACACCTATATGCAAGAACCAGAACTCAAAGCCCAGCAGCACAATTCAGGCTGTCCTGGATCTCGGATTTTGGATTATCACCACATTTTAGTGGAAAAGAGACCTGTGGTTGGACTTTGATATAGCAACAATGTTGACCTGACAATTCTGTAAAAATGACACAATTTATCCCGTAGAGTTTCATTGTCAGGTCTTGGAAGATCAATGCTTTTAAGAGGTTCATAAACGAAGTCAGACCTTAAGAAAGCAGGTGGAGAGTAGACAACTGCATCAGATGATCTGGCCATTTCAAATTGTTGACTCTAATCATAAGCATTCCAGGCTTATGGTAATCATTCCAGGAGAAGGAATACCACCCATGGTCAGCCAAACCTGAGTGTTTTGTTCAGGTCTTCACTCCAGGACCTTCCAGCTCACTTTGGCCAAGGGTCCAGCCACCCCAGCCATAGCATCAGGGGGCCTCCTCTGACCCCATCTGCCTCTATTTGGATTTTATACCTCAACAAAGAAATGTTCTTGATCGTAAACTGCTGCCTGTGGGTGGGAACTCATTAATAAGTAGGACCTTTAAAAATGTATCATCAGTTAAGATGCAGACTCATTTGGAAATAGGATCTTCTAAGATCTGATTTAAGTGTGACCAAACTGAATGAGGGTAAACTTTGCTTTGTTTGTCTGGAGACCTTGTTTAGAGAAGAAATTCAGAAGCAGCCAGAGGAGTTTTCAAATGGAAACCGGAAGAGCAGACAGAGGAGAAGAGCAAGTACATCTTCATATGATGGGAGGCAGTTTCAAGACAAGAAACCCAAGGATTGTCGCCAGCCAGCTCCAGAGCACTACAGACCTCGGAGAGGTCTTGCCAATGCCTTGATTTTGGATTTCTAGTCTGTGCAATTGTGAGCTAATAAATACTTATTGTTTAAGCCAACTCATTGTTTGGTATTTATCACAGAAGCTTGGCAAACTGAGACAGCTGGTAAATGTTAATGCAATCTTCTTAAATGTAATCACTTTTTGTTCGATTCTCTTATAAACCTCCTCTAAGATATCAAAATGGGGGAATTATTATTATTATTTGTCTAGAGATATAGCTCTCTAAGAGGACCACAAGGAGTCACATCTTAGCAATTCCAATTCATTGCTGCTTCTTAGCTGATTTGTATAACAAGGCTGTTATATAATTGTATGAGCTGCAACTGATGTAGTTAGGCTTATTTCATGGAGCTGGAGTCGCCTGACATCTTTATTCCAGTGTTTACTAGGCCTGTTTTCTTCAAAATGTTGAGTATAACCCATTAATGACATAAAATCAATTCTGTGGTTTGCAAATATCATTAAAAAATATGAACAGAACAGAGACTATCGAAGTGTTAGTAAAAGGTCATTATTGTTTGTGAAATATGTGCTTTAATTGTGCATGTGTTCTGAATATAATGCATTTCTTACTAAGATTCATGGTTTAAAAAAATTTGAAAATCATTGTATCTGGAAAATATTACATTAAAATGAATTACATTGCTTGGAAATCTGCTGCTTCCAAGCTATTGCTGCTGCAACCGACTTAGACTCTGCAAGTTCCAGAGTAACCTATCTTTGAATTCTGCCAATCAGAAATGCCTAAATGAACTGACAACAAAACTTTCTTTCTAGGTGTCACCATCTGCCCATGTTTCTAGCTCCTATCCATCTATATTCATGGAGCCCAGGATGTCCTCTATTCACTTCCTACAAGACCATGTCACTCTGGTAAGACTAGAGCTAGACATAGGGCACCATCCTTAACCTTATCCAGATGCACCATACCTAGCAGCAATTCCTCAATTTCTTTTTTTTTTTTTTGCATTTTGTTGGCTTTCTTACTGGTTTTCAGTACTAATTCACGTCTCTTCCATTTTTGCAATTCCCTTTCTATTAAATTTAGAGGGAGAGAATTAGACATGAACTTAAGCTGTCAAAGATGTCTTTTATATCATACATCTTTAGTTAATTGACTATGATTTGTTCTTATTTTTACCATTTTTCTGAATAGTTTATAAATGCATTTTATTTGCTTTCACTGATTCATTCTGTAGGGATGATTTATTAAGCTCCAAGTGAGTTTTAAACTAGAGGCTATTATTATTCCCTTCAAGTTCTAAGGTTTTATTAATGGTGAGTCTTTGCATTAATATTTTATTCCAGGTATAATATAAAGTGGGCTATGTGAAGAAGCCAAGAATGTCTTGTTTAAAATTCAAGACATTTTGGATAAGAATAATAACAATAAAGAAACTGAGGAACCATAAAATATATAGTATATGAATAAATAGGAGGACACAGATAAAGATACCAAGAATGGATCACAGTGAAATGTCCACCTGGATTCCTGTTTTCTTATGTCCTTTCAGGATCATAGAATAGTTAAAATATTAAAAGAAGCACATTGTTCACAAGAGCATATCATGGATTAAATTGGTATTGTAGATATGACAAAATAAAGGAGGATTTGGACAGTGCTAAGGAAAGGGATACAGAATATATAAGAGCTCATGTATGGTCTGAGAAATTCCACACCAAAGCCTTGTACAGCCAAGGGGTAAATAAAACTGACATGATACCCTTAAAATGTTTCTGTCGCTATATTATTCTAGGGACCTCAAAGAAACCCTCATCCAGAAGGTTAGCTTTGACTTTTTATTGCAGTAGTCAGAGAAAAAAACCTCTTCTTTTGAAATTTATTTTCTTGTATTTTACAAAAGACTATTTTTTTAAGTATCTCCATGAATGCTTGATAAAAAGGCATATTTAGTGTTCACAGTGTGCAAACTTATCTCTGTATATTGGTTTAATCCAACCATTTTATTTATGAATCTTCTTTCTCCATCTCTTTTTTTCTACTCAGACAGAGACTGGTATTATAGTATTTAATATCCCAATAAAATTGTTTTTCTTTCAATTTCAACCACTTGTAGTGCAGAAAGCTTCACAAAAACTTATTTGGCACATAATGAAGAATGATTAGAAGATCTTTATTAGCGATTGTGAAGCAAATGTGAAATTACCCTCATTATTCCATTGTGAACAAATATTTTGCTAATATTTGTTTTCTTTATTTTTTTTTGCTTGTAATTGCATATACATGTGCATAAACACACATACATTCTACCATCTTTAAAAATTATTTTTTTAATTTTAAAATAAATAGATTTTGCATATATTTGATCAGTACAAACAGCCACATAGTGAAAATTAAGTCTCTCTTCTCCCCATACACCAATCCCTTAGACCCTGTCACAGTGGTAATGACCATAGCCAGCTCCTTTTGGTAGTTTTCCAGAACTGTCAATACCAATAAAAGCGTGTATTAATTAATGTAACCACACTTTGTTATCCCCAAGTATAAAATGTCCATCTTGCTTTACATCTTGTTTTTTTACTTAATACATTTAATTTTAAAGTATTCCATATCAACACATAAAGATATAGATGCACCTCATTCTTTTTCATTATTATGAATGATATCATTGTATGGGTGAACTCTACTCATTTAACCATTGATGGACATTTATATAATCCAGTCTTTTGTACTAAAAACAATGCTGCTAAAAGTAAACTCATATATTTGATATTTTTACCTATGCAATTTTGCTGGTATACCTGCTGGTATTCCTTGAAGTTGAACTACTAAGTAAAAGTGTGGACATTTCTAATTTTGATAGGCATTCCCATATTGTTCTTCAGCGAGTTCATTCCAATTTAAACTTCTACTGATAGTATCTGAGGCCCTTTCCTCCCACATCCTCTCCAAAAGGGAGGAGTTTTAAATGTTTTGTCATTTCTTAAAAACATTGGTTAAGAAGTGATAGCCACATAAAGATATTGCATATCTTTATAAGTAAAGTTAACTATCATTTAAAAAGTATTTAAATTCCTACTATTTTTTATTTTCTAAAAACTATCTTTTGCCCATTTTCTTATTGATGCTATTTTTCTTAGTGATTTGCAATAACTACATAGATGATAGAAACAGCCATTTATCAAATGTATTGCATTTCCCGTTGGTTTTAGTTTTGTATGCACATATTTTAATTTTAAAGAATTCAACTCCATCAATCTTTTCCTTATGGTTACTAGATTTTGTGTCTCACTTATAAAGATATTCCCAGTACTGAAATTATTAGAAAAAAATTCTTCCAGTTTTTCATTTTAGAACTTTTATAGCTTTACTAGATCTTTGGTGTTTCAAACTTAATTTGATAAAAGATATATGGTATTCGTTCATTGTTTTATCATAGAAGTTGTAGGTTTTCAGAAAAAAACATGTATAGTCCCCATAGACCACCTTCAATTAATAAAACCTTGAATTACTGTGCTATATTTGTTCCAATTAATGAAAAAATATTATTATAAAAGTACTATGAACTATAGTCTATGGTCTACATTAGGGTTCACTGTTTGTGTTATACAGCCTTACTTAGTTTTTTAAACTTTTAGTCTAGTGACACATATACAACCTAAAATTTCCCCTTTTAACTACATTCAAATATATATCAGTGCTATTGACTACTACATGATGATTTACCATTACCATCATCCATTAGAAAAACATTTGTATCACCCCAAATGGAAACTGTACAATTTAAGCATTAACTTATCATTTTGTACCTCCACCCTGGACCCTGCTAACCTATATTCTCAATTCTGACTCTATGAGTTTGCTTATTCTAATGAATTCTTATCAGTGAGATCATTCAATATTGGTCCATTTGTGTCCTGCTTTTTTCATTTATCACGATGTGTTCGAGATTAATTTGTGTTGTATGCATCAGAAATCCCTTCCCTTTTTCTAGCTGAATATATTCCATCACATATATGTGTGATATATATATATATATATATATATATATATATATATATATATATATATATATATATCACTTTTTTTTAAAAAAATCAATTCATCGTTTGATGGGCTCTTGGGCTGCTTCTATTTTGGCAGATGTGAATAATGCCAGTATGAACACCAGCAAGAAAATGTCTGTTGAAATCCCTGCTTTCAATTATTTTAGGTATATACCTAGAAGTGGGGTTTATGAGTCATATGCTTGCTCTATGCTAAGCTTTCTGAGGAACCATCAAGCTGTCTTACACAGTGGCAGCCACCATTTAACATTCAATTAACAATGAATGAGTGTTTCTATTTCTCCATATGCTCGCTAACACTCATCAAACCCATCGTTTTCTTAATAGAAACCATTCTAGTGGGTATGAAATAGTACTTCATTGTGCTTTCGATTTGCATTTCCTTGATGGCTGATGATGTTGGGCATCTTTTCATATGCTTTTGGCCACCTGTGTATCTTAATTGTCTATTCATCTTCTGCCCATTTTTAAATTGAGTTGCCTGTCTTTTTGTTGAGTTTTACAATTCATTTATATATTCTGGTTATTGAATCCTTGCTGGATGTGTGGTTTGCAATATTTTCTCCCATTGTGCAGGTTGTCTTTGTGTTCATGTAAGATTATTTTGATACAAGAAATCTTTTTTATTTTGGGGAGGTCTCATTTATCTATTATAATCCTGTTTATTTCTGTGTGGTTGGTAGTAATGTCACCTTTCATTTCTTATTTTATTTGTTTCCTCTCTCTTTTATTCTTAGGTAGTATACCTAAAGGTTCATTGATTTTATTGATCTTTTCAAAGAACCAAATTTTGGCTTTGTTGATTCTCTCCATTGTTTTATTATTCTCCGTTTCATTCATCTCCATCCTAATTTTTAAAATTAACTTCCTTTTTGCTCACTTAGGGTTTAGTTTGCATTTTTTTCTACATATTCCAGTTTTGACATTAGGTGTCTGATTTGAGATCTTTCTTCTTTTTCAATGTAACTATTTAGGGTTATAAATTTTCCTCTCAGCACTACCTTTCCTACATACTATAAGTTTTGATATGTTGTGTTTTCACTTTCATTTGCCTCAATATATTACCTAGTTTCCTTTGTGATTTCTTCTTTTGCCCATTGGTTGTTTAAGAGTACATTGCTTAATTTCCACATATTTGTGAATTTTACATTTATTCCTCTGTTAATGATTTCTACCTTCATACCATTGTGATCAGAGATGGTGCAGTATATAATTTCAATATCTTGTTATTTATTGAGACTTATCTTGTGACCTAACATGTCTTGGAAAATGATCCGTGTACAGTAAAGATGCATGATGGGTGAAGAGTCCTATGCATGTCAGGTAAGACTCATTGGTTTATAGTATCACTCAACTCTTCTGTTTCTTTGTTGATCTTCTGTCTAGGTGTTCTATTCAGTGTTGAAAATTA
The DNA here is from genome assembly GCF_023851605.1 of Tamandua tetradactyla. Lineage (NCBI taxonomy): Eukaryota > Metazoa > Chordata > Mammalia > Pilosa > Myrmecophagidae > Tamandua > Tamandua tetradactyla. The sequence goes on from NC_135337.1 coordinate 24,656,731, forward strand.
TGTGTTAAAGTCTCCCTTTAATATAGAATCATCAATTTCTCCCTTCAAATCTGTTAATATTTGCTTCACAAAATTTGCCTCAAATTTTTATATGCATATAAATTTATGTGTTATGTCTTCTTGTTGAATTGTCCCTTTTATTGGTATATGGTGACCTTCCTTGTCCCTCATGGAAGTTTTTTACTTAAAGTCTATTTATCTGATATTAGTATAGCTACCCCAGCACTCCTTTGGTTACTACTTGTATGGTATACTTTTCTCAATCCTTTAACTTTCAACCTACATGTGCCTTTAAATTTTAGTTGAATCTCTTGGAAACAACATATGTTTAGATCATGCTTTTTATCCATTCTGCCAATCTCTGCTTTTTGACTAGAGAGTTTAATCCATTTAAATTTAATGTAGCAGCTGATATTACAATACTTTCTTCTGCCATTTTGCTATTTTGTCTTTGTAAATTTTAACCTTTTTTTATCCTCATTTTTTTCTGTTAAATCTTACTTTCATATTTATTTGACTTTTTATATTGTATCATTCTAATTCCTTTCTCATTTGTTTCTGTGTATATATTTTTTCATATATTTTCTTAGTGGCTACCAATGGGCTAAAATTTAACACCTAAATCTATAATAATCACATTTGACTTGACACTAGCTTAACTTCAATAGCATATACATATACTGTTGCTATACCCCTTCTTCACCCATCTTTTTGTAATACTTGTTACAAACAACATCTTTATACATTATACGTCCAAGACTATAGATTTATCATTTCCCTTTATACCTTTGCTTTGTAGAACATGTAGGAAGTAAAAATGGGAGTTACTGAAAAATACAGCACAATCATATTGGCATTTATAATTACCCATATGGTTACCTTTACTGGAGGTCTTTATTTCTTTATGTTGATTCAATCCTCTGCCAAGTTCCTTTCTTTTTAGTCTGAAGAATTTTTCTTTAATACTGCTTATAGCAGCTCTAGTGGTAATGAAATCTCTCCATTTTTCTTTATATGGGGATTTTTAAACTCTCCTCATTTTTGAAAGAAATTCTTGCTGTATATAAAAAATTCTTGGAGGGCAATTGTTTTCTTTCAGCACTCTAAATATTTCATCTCCTTGTCTTCTTGTATCCATGGTTTCTAATGAGAATTTGGTACTTAAATTTTTTGGTATTCTGTTGTACACAACTCATTGCTTTTCTCTTGCAACTATTATAGCTCTGTCTTTGTCTTTGGCATTGGACAGTTTGATTACTATGTGTTTGGATGTGGTTCTCTTTGAGTTTATCCTGTTTGGGTTTTGTTGGGCTTCTTGAATGTGCATATTCATGTCTTTTTTAAAATTTGGGAATTTTTCTGCCATTATGTCTGAATATTTTTCAGGCCCTTTCTCTCTTTCTTACCCTTCTTTTACTCCCATAATGCACATATTGACATGCTTGATGGTGTCTCACAGGTGCCTTAGGCTCTGTTCACTTTTTAAAATTATTTTTTCTCTCTGTTCTTTCAGCCTGAATCATTTCAACTTTCTTGTCTTAGAGATCACTAATTTTTTCTTCTGCCAGATCCAATCTGCTATGAAACCCTGTAAGGAAATTTTCATTTTGGTTACTGTAGTCATCAACTTCCAGTACTTCTGTCTGGTTCTTATTGAGAATCTCAAACATATTCTCATATTGAGCATTCACTGTTTTCCATTTACCCTTACCTTCTTTTTCTCTACTTTCCTTTATTTCCTTGACTGTATTGCAGATTATTTTGTTAACATGTTCTTATTGTGAAATATAACATATATACAAAAAAGCAATAAATTTCCAAGTATGTTTTAACAAGTAGCTACACACCAGATTTTAAAGTTTGGTGTGGGTTTCAAATCCACTATTTTTCATTATATCTTCTAGTCTGCTTCAAGATCCTGGAGACCAAAAGAAATAGCAATATAATGATTCAACACACATACTCATTTGTTAAACCTGACCTTCTCTGTATAACTTCACCATCACCTTTGTTTTCTCTCCCACTCTTAGGGATATTTGGGCTATGCCCATTCTAAGTTCTGGATGTCATGTCTATTGTGGGTCTTTTTTTCTTTTTTTTAACATGGGCAGGCACCAGGAAATGAATATTGTGGGTCATTTTTTAAAAAGTGTTTTTATGGTTGGACATACTTTGGATATAGTTTGGTCCTCCTCATTGATGGTGTGCTGGTTTAAGTCTATTATGTACCCCAGAAAAGCCATGTTTTATTCTGATCCACTTTTGTGGGAGAAGCTGTTTCTTTTAATCCTGATTCAACATTGTTTTGATTAGATAATCTCCATGGAGATGTGGCATGCCCAATTGTGGGTGTAACCATTTGATTAGATGGAGATGTGACTCCACCTGTTCCAGGTAGGTCTTGATTGGTTTTCTGGAATCATTAAAAGACAAAACATTTTGGAGAGCACTCATAGCCAACAGAAACTTCAGAGCTGACAAAACAGAGATATGGATGTTTGGATGTTTGAAGATGCTTGGAGCCCAGTACATGTTGCTATGTGCTTTCCCATGAGGCATTAAGAAAGTCAGAGTCTAGAGAGAGCCAAGGGAAGCCAAGAGATGAACGCGAGCCTTGAAGAACCACCACAGGAACAGAGACTGAAAGCAATGTAGTTCAGGAGCAAGGGACAAGCAGATGCCAGCTATGTGCCTTCTCAGCTGACAGAAGTGTTCCAGACAGCATTAGCTCTTCTTGAGGAAAGGTAACCTCTTGTTGGTGCCCTAATTTCAACACTTTCATGGCATTAGGACTGTAAATTTGTAACATATTAAATTCCCTTTTCAAAAGCCATTAATTTCTGGTATATTGCTTTCTGGCAGTTTGACAAACTTGTAAGATGATTTCTGAATTTTTATCTTGCTCCTTTGGATATCCAACATTTCCTGTTTCTTTTCTTGTATTGTAATCTTTTGTTGAACATTGTATACTTAATATTTAAAGTGTTAAATCTAGGATTTAATCCCTGAGCTGTCTATTATTTAAGTTTGTATCCAACTAGTGATATGCCAGAGATTTCTTTGAGTGCCAGGAGTGAAAAAAAACAAACAAACAAAGCAAGAAGCACTCTTCACAGACATTGAGAGTTGTTTCTGTTTTGGCTCTACACTGCACTGGGGAAGGGTGAGGGGAAAAGCTACGGTACCACAATGGGACAGGGTAGTAAATTCACCTGTAAAGTTGGCTTAGAAAGAAAGGCCATATATGAGCAGCATAAGAGATTCTCTGTTGGTGACTCTTGGGCATAATCAAAAGTAGGCCTAGAGTCTTGACATTTAGCTTTGGCATATTGCCTTTCTTACATTCAGTGGAAGCAGACCACAAAGTTACTGTGAACTATAGACCCTAGCTTGCATTGATTATTTTTTTCCCTTATACCATTCCATTTTCAACATATTGCAATTTTGACATTTATTTTTTCTCCCTCATGCGAAAACATTCCTGTATTTGTACATTTAATCATCAGCATCATTGTCCACTCTAGGCATCATTGAGTTATGCTGTCTGGGCCTTATCCTCTGTCTTTGATTCTGGTGTCATACATGCCCCAGCCCATCTCCTTCAACGATGCTCACACTCAGTTTCATTCAGAATACTTATGACATTGTGCTGCCACCAGATAGTACTGTGCCATCCATTTCTGGATCTTTACAATTAACCCTGTTGAACGGAATGTTCATACTCCTTTAGTATCATATGCCCAGTCACTACCCTCTTTCTGTCTCCTGATAAACTGTGTTCTTAACTTTAACTCTCAAAGTTCACTCATTAATGCTAGTTCATATTAGTGAGACCATATAGTATTTGTTTGTTTCTGGATAATATCACTCAGCATAATGTTCACAAGGTCCATCCACTTTATTACATACTTCATGACTTAATTCTATCTTAGAGCTGCATAATATTCTGTAACACATACATACTACAGCTTCTTTAACCACTCATTAGCTGATGGACATTTGGACTGTTTCCATATCTTGGCAATCATGAATAATGCTACTATAAACATCAGTGTGAAAATGTCTTTTTGAGTCCTTGCATTTTGTTCCTCCAAATATATACCTAGAAATTGTATTGCTGGATTATAGAGCAGTCCTATACTTAGCTTCCTGAGGAACCACCAAACTGCCTTCCAGAGTAATTGCACCATTCTACATTCCCACCACTAGAGAAGAAGTCTGGCTGTGTTTCCATATCCTCTCCAGCACTTGTAGCTTTTTGTTTATTTGTTTGTTTTTTGTTTTTATAAAAGCCGTTCTGGTAGAAGTGAGATGATATCTCATTGTGGTTTTGATTTATATTTCCTTTATAGTTAGTAAGGTTGAGTATCTTTTCATGTTTTTTTGAGCCATTTGTATTTCCTCTTCTGAAAAATGTCTGTCCATGTCTTTTGCCCATTTTTTAACTGGATTTATCTTTTTGTGGTTGAGTTGTAGTTTCTCTATATATTCTGGATATTAGACCCTTATCTGCTATGTGATTTCCAAATATTATCTCCCATTTCATAGGTTGCCTTTTTATTTTTCTGACAAAGTCTTTTGATGCTCCAAAGTGTCTAATTTTGAGGAGATCCCATTTATCTATTTCTTTTTTCATTGCACACACTTTGGGTCTCTGAAACCATCTCCTATCACAAGATCTATAGGATATTTCACTACTATTTCTTCTAAAAGTTTTATGGTCTTTGCACTAGAGTTTAGGTCTTTGATTCACTTTTTGTTAATATTTGTATAGTGTATGAGATAGGAGTCTTCTTTGATTCTTTTGATTATGTATATCCAGTTTTCCAAACACCCTTTATTGATGAATATGCTCTGTCCCAGATGAGTTGGCTTGACTGCCTTATCAAAGATCAATAGTTCATAGATGAGAGGGTCCATTTCTGCACAACTCAATTCATTTAGATTGGTCTTGTCTATGGTCAATTGTCCATAGATGAAAGGATCTATTCCAAATAAATTTGGCTATTTTTTTTTACTGTTTCTGCAAAGTAAGTTGCTGTGATTTTAATTTGCATTGCATTGAATCTATAAATCAGTTTGGGTAGAAATGACATTTTAACTATACCTAGTCTTCCAATTTAGGTAGATTTGATATTGTAACTATATTTAGTCTTCCTTGAATGTTTGGTAGAATTCACATGTGAAGCCATGTGATCCTGAATTTTTCTTTCTTTTTTGGAGATTCTTGATGAATATTTCAATTTTCTCCCTCCCACCTCCCCTCCCTCCCTCCCTTCCTTCTTTCCTTTATTTCTGTAATTTCTTTGAGCAATTTCTTAAAGTTTTCTGTGGCCTTGCTTAAATTTGTTTCTAAATGTTTGATTCTTTGGGTTGCTATTGTAAATAGCATTTTTTTCCTTGATTTTCTCCCCAGATTGCTCATTATTAGTGTATAGAAGCACTATCGGTTTTTGTGTGTTGATCTTGTACCCTACACATTCCTGTACTGATTTATTAACTCTAATAGTTTTGCTGTGGATTTCTTGGAATTTTCAACATATGGTATCATGCCATCTGAAAACAGTGAAAGTTTTTCTTCTTCCTTTCCAATTTGGATGCCTTTTATTTTTTATCTTGTCTAAGTTCTTCAACTGGCAATTTCAGCACAATGTTGAATAGCAATGGTGACAGCATCCTTGTCTTGTTCCTGATCTCAGAGGGAAACCTTTCAGTCTTTCCCCATTGAGCATGATGTTAGCTGTGGGTTTTTCATATATTCCCCTTATGATGTTAAGGAAATTCCCTTCTATTCCTAGCCTTTGAAGTATTTTCATCAAGACAGAATGTTAAATTTTATCAAATGTCTTTGTCTTTTCTGCATCAATTGGGATGCTCCTGCAGTTTTCCACTTTGATTTATTAATATGATATATTACATTAATTGATTTTCTTGTGTTGAACCAGCCTCGCATACCTGGAATAAATCCCACTTAGTCATGGTGTATGATTCTTTTAATTATCACATAATAATTAAAAGAATTATGCAAGTATTTGCATAGTATTTTGTTGAGGAATTTTGCATCTACATTCATTAAAGAGATTGGTCTGTAATTTCCTTTTCTTGTAGCATCCTTGTAGCATGGAAGATTTTGAGCAGGATTGGTACTAATTTCTTCTTGAATGTTCAATAGAATACACACATGAAGCCATATGGTCCTGAAGTTTTCTTTATTTTTTTTTGGAGGTTCTTGATGAGTGATTCAATCTCTTTCCTTATGATTGGTTTGTTGAGGTCATCAGCTTCTTCTTGAATCAATCAATGTTGGTTGTTCATGCTTTCCTAGAAAATTGTCCATTTCATCTATGTTGTCTAATTGATTAGCATATAGTTTCCATATAGTATCCTATTATTATTTCCTTTATTTCTGTGGGGTCAGTAGTTATGTCCCCTCTCCCATTTCTGATTTTATTTATTTTCATCCTCTTTATTTCCTTCCTTCTTTCTTTCCTTTCTTTCTTTCTGTTTTTCTTCCTCCTTTTCTTTCCTTTCCTCTCCTCTCCTTTCCTCCTCCTTCTTCTCTCTCTCTCTCTCTCTTCCCCCTCCCTCTCTCTCTCTTTCTTCCTCCTTTTCTTTTCTTTCCTTTCCTTTCCTCCCACCCCTCCTTCCCTCCCTCCCTCCCTCCCTCCCTCCCACCTTTCCCCCCTTTCTTTCTTGTCAGCCTAGCTAAGGGTTCATTGATTCTACTGATCTACTCAAAGTATCAACTTCTGGTTTTGTTGATTCTCTCTTCTCTTAGTTTCATTTATTTTTACTCTAATCTTCCTTATTTCTTCCTTTCTATTTGCTTTGGGGTGAGTTTGCTGTTCTTTTTCTTGTTCGTCTAGGTGAACAGCATACTGTTATTGCAGCATGATTTCTTGAATTTTTGCTTGTTTGATTTTTTGTTTGTTTTGGGGGGAAGTGCATGGGGTGGGAATTGAACCCAGGTCTTCTGCATGGCAGGTGAGAATTCTACCTGAGCTACCCTCTCAACCCCCTTGTTCTTCTTTTTTAATATAGGCATTTAGGGCAATAAATTTCCATCTCAGCACTGCCTTTGCTGCATCCATAAGCTTTAATATGTTTTATTTTCATTTTCATTTTCTTGCAGATATTTACTGGTTTCTTCCTTGACCCACAGATTGTTTTTGAGTGTTGTTTAGACTCCATATATTTGTGAATTTTCTGGCCTTCTGTTATTGTTTTCTAACTTCATTCAATTATGATCTAAGAAAGTTTTTTTTGTATAATTTCATCTTTTTTTATTTACTGAGACTTGCATTGTGACCCAACATGGTCTATCCTGGAGAATGATCCATGAGCATTTGAGAAAAATGTGCATCCTACTGTTGTTGGGTGTAATATTCTCTAAAGGTCTTTTAGTTCATTTATTATATTATTCAAAGTCTCTGTTTCCTTATGATCCTCTGTCTAGATGTTCTATGCACTGATGAGAGCAGTGTATTGACAACACCAACTATAACTGTAAAAGTGTCTACTTTTCCCTTCAGTGTATCAGTGTATGCCTCATGTATTTTGAAGCACTCTGACTTCCTGCATAAATACTTATAATTTTTACATCCTCTTGATGAACTGTTCCTTTCATTAATATATAGTGTCCTTTTTTGTCTCTTTTAATTGTTTCATATTTGAAGTCTAATTTGCCAGATATTAGTATAAGTACCCCCACTCTTTTCTGGCTGTTTGCATGAAATATCTTTTCCAACCTTTCACTTTCAATTTGTTCTTGTCCTTGGGTCTAAGGTGCGTTTCTTGTAGACAGCATATAGATGGATCCTGTTTTTTAATCCATTCTGCCAGACTTTATCATTGATTGTGGATTTTAATCCATTAACATTTAATGTTATTACTGTAAAGACAGTCCTTTTTTATACCATTTTTGGGGGGTTTTATATGTCATATCTTATTTTTATTCTTTTTTTACCCTTACTGATAGTCTTCATTTCTATACTCTTCTCCAGACCTCTCTCTCCTGTCTTTTCTTATCTGCCTGTAGTGCTTCCTTTAGTATTTCTTGTATAGCCAGTGTTTTAGTCACAAACTCTCTCAGTGTCTGTTTAAAAATAGTTTAAACTATTTTGTACCTCATTTTTAAAGGACATTTTTTCCAGATATAGAATCTTAGTTGGCAGTGTTTCGCTTTCAGAATCTTAAATATATCATACCACTGCCTTCTCACCTCCATGGTTTCTGCTGAGAAAACTGCACATAGTCTTATCAAGCTTCCCTTGTATGTGATGGTTAGCTTTTCTCTCACTGTTTTCAGAATTCTCCTTTTCTTTGACATTTGACAATCTGATTAGTGTCTTGGAATTATTTTATGCAGATCTATTCTGTTTGGGGTTTACTGTGCTTCTTGGATCTGCAATATTATGTCTTTAGTAAGAGATGGGAAATTTTCAGTGATTATTTCTCCATTATTCTTTTTGCCCCTTTTCCCTTCTCTTCTCCTTCTAGGACAACGATAAGCCATATATTCTTGTGCTTCATGTTTTTGTTTAATTCCCTGAGACCCTGCTCATATTTTTCCATTCTTTTCCCTATCTCTTCTTTCCTTTTTAGGATTTCAGATGTCTTCTCCTCTAGCTCATTAATTCTTTCTTCTACCTCTTCAAATCTGTTATTGTAAATCTTCATGGTATTTTCATCTCTTCTATTGTGCATTTCATTCCCATAAGTTCTGCCATTTATTTGTTCAAGCTTTCAAGTTCTTCTTTATGTTGCTCAATGTCTTCTTTAACTCCTTCATTTCTTTTGCCCTATCTTTCCTCAACTTGTTGAATTTGATTTTTGACTTGATTTAGCATATTTGATTGAACATTAAGTAGTTGTTTCAACTCCTTTATCTCATTTGAAGTGCTAGTTTGTTCCTTTGGCTGAGTCATAGCCTTGTGTTTTCTAGTATGATTCTTACTTTTCTGTTGGTGTCTTGTCATCTGATTTCTTTGATTAGTTCTGGAGGTCATTTTCACTCTTTTACCTAGGGTCTTCTTGTTGGCTGGCTTTCTTCTGCATCTGTTTTATTTATTTATTTATTTTTGGTATTCAGTTCAACTTATTCTAGACCTCTAGCATAGCTTCTATTTAGCTGTTCAGAATTTTTCAGCTTTTTTTTTTTCTAGTTTTTCTTTTTTTTTAGGATGGTCTCCTCAGATATCATTGACCTCAATCCTATTTTCCGAACATGACAGGTCCAGGTCTCAAAAACAGGGTATAATTAGTATTAAGTTTCCCTGGGGATGAGACTCAGCAGGTTGTTAGCAATTATTGTGAGGTCTCTAGACTCTATGTTTTTCCCATCCTTTTTAGCAGATGGTATTTGTCAGCCTGCAACTCTGCAGCAGTTTAAAGTGGTGCAGTGCCTTTAATTATAAACTGACTTTTTAGCTTCCAAGGGTGTGGTTGAAATAAAGGCTGATGTAGAAGGTGGGTTTAGGGCTTCGACCCTGGGGTCAGGATTCTCTAAGGGCCACACTTGAGCTGGGCCCCAGCTCTCTTTTTCTGGGGGAGAGAAGACATTTAGGGAATTGACTCCTTCACTTGACTTGTTACTTTGACTCTCAGACCTATGTTAACTCCACCCTTGTCTGGCACAGGGTTGACATTTGCAAATGTCTAAGACTTTCTCTAATGAGCTCCTTAGAATAGTTTTGTAAGAAATCCCTTTTCAGAACCAGCCTCCAGCAGCTAAGGTTCACTTTTCAAGAGCTGGAGTTGGTACCTGGCTCCATTTGCCTTGGGGTACAGCCCTTTTCTTGTATTCTGAACTGGGCCAACTCCAAAAGTCTTAATTTTTTGTTTTTATTTTTTCCCCATCAGCCCCACCTCCTGTCTGTTGGGTGGAACCTCAGGATTCCTTTTCTGCTTACTTTTCATTTATCTGTGCTTGGAGATTTTATTCAGCAGTCCAAACTTGTTCATTAAAACCCCAATTGGAGCTTGGCTGGGCTTCCTTCCATTGCTACCAGAAGAGGCCTTTCTTTTTCCCACAGGGATGTGTTTCCAACTGAGACTGGGTGTCAGTGGGGGAGGGGCAGCACCTCTAATTTTGGGGGCTTTACTCACAGTTCTGTGATGTGATCTCAGCCCTTCTACCCATTCCAGACTAGTGTACGATGTGCTTGGTCATGGATGTCCCCCAAAGAGTTGTTCTAGACAGTTCCTGGCTTTTTGCTAGTTGCTCTAGAGGACAAATTTAATTCCACATCTCCCTATGCTGCCATCTTCCCCTGCTGTCTCTCTATTTAAGTCTTTTAAAAATGTCCCCCAGTAACTTTTTTTTGCATGGGTAGGCATCAGGATTTGAACCCAGGTCTTTATCATGGCAGGTGAGAATTCTGCCACAGAGCCACCATTGCACCGCCCCCTCAGTAAATTTTTGAGAAAATATATTTTTATTAAATCTTTGCACACATACAATCCAACCATACTATAAAATTAATGGCTTATGATATCATCACATAATTGTGTATTCATCACCATGATTATTTTTAGAACATTTGCATCATTTCAGAAAAAGAAATAAAAAGAAAAGAGAAAAAACTCATACATTCTATACCCCTTACTCCTCCCTCTCATTGACCACTAGTATTTCAATCTACCTAATTTTTACCCTTTATTCCCCCTATTATTCATTTATTTTTTGTCCTTATTTTTTTACTCATCTGTCCATACCCTGAATCCAAGGGGCATCAGACACAGGTTTTGAAAATCACACAGTATCATTGTAAAAGCTACATAGTTATAGAGTCATCTTCAAGAATCTAGACTACTAGAATACAGTTTCAGATACTTCCTTCTAGCCACTCCAATACACCATAAATTTAAAAAGGATATTTATATAATGCATAAGAATAACCTCCAGGATAACCTCTCAGCTCTGTTTGAAATCTCTCACTCTATGAAACTATTTTGTCTCATTTCTTTCTTCTACATTTTGATCAAGAAGGCTTTCTCAATCCTTTGCTGCTGGGTCTCAGCTCATCCCTGGGAGTCAGGTCCCACATTGCCAAGGAGATTTAGACTCCTGGGAGTCATGTCCTATGTAGGGGGTAGGGCAGTGAGTTCACCTGCTAAACTGGCTTAGAGAGAGGGGCCACATCTGAGCAACAAAAGAAGTTCTTCAGGGGTGACTCTCAGGCATAATTATTAATAGACTCAGTCTCTCCTTTGGAAGAATAAGCTTCATAGGCACGAGCCCCAAGATTCTGGGCTCATCTTATTGAATTGGCTATCCCCACTGCTTTTGAGAATATCAGGAATTCCTCAGATGGAAAGCTGAATATTTCCTCCTTTCTTCCCAAGTGCCCTAAGGGGGTTTTGCAAACACGTTTATTCTCTGCCCAAATTCCTCAGTAGCTTTTTAAAGCTCTCATTATATAAATATACTGCTTTTCTCTTTAAATTTTTTCTTTGGTGTTTCAGTATCTAAGGCTAATTTTGTACATATGACTTTTATTTCCATTATACTTTCTATTTGTATTTAGAAGTGCAATTTGTTTTTATATATTCAGCAGGCTCACTGAATTCTGTCATTGTGTCTAATATCTGGATAAATTATCCTTTTGAATTATTCAGGTACACAATAATAGTATCTATAACTAATGACAATGCATTCGTCTTTTAAGTGTTTATGGTGTTTTTCTTTTGCTTTTTACCTTTATTAGTTCTGCCAGACAAATTATTGATAATAATAATAAAGATCATTTTTCTTCCTTTTGTTTTAATGTAAATGTTTCTATTGTTGCAGCATTCAGATGTTAGATTTTGTTAAGTTTTGGATGGATGTTTCCACATACAGATATTGATGCTAAGACTTCACATATTATGTACAAATACTTATGCATATTTATGACAGCATAATAAAGAGGTATCCCAATTCCTGTTTTAATTTTTTTTTTTGAGATAAATGTTTTGAACATTACCTAATGGTTTTAGCCTATAAAGAGAAGCATCCCCATCCCCCTTGGGCATATAAGATGGTGAATCATAACAAAACATTGCTTTATTAACTTAACCTAAGAAATCTGTCTTAATAAACTCAGCACATCTTATAATTTGTTTAAGAAGCTAAAGTACATTTTTAAATCTTAAACTTTACATTTCCTTCCAAATAAATGGAGATGGATATATTGAGCTACATCATTGGTAAGTGATGAATCAAAATTTAGAAATAATTGTGCAGCACCTTAAGTAGATCACTTTACGTAAATGCTATGAGAAGCTGAAAATGATTAATAATCCATAAAGAATATTGGGCTTCTATTTCCATTAAAAGCTGTGTCCCTCAAGCCTTGGATATTCCTTGTACAATTCTATTAATCTTGTAACTATAACAGACACAATATAAATCATAGGTGATATGTTGTATATAACATACATCATAAAATGAGGTTTTAAAAAATTACCCAAATTTTAATTCACCTTTACATTTTAAAAAAAGCAATGGTAAGGACAAAAGATAATTGTTTCTTCTCATACTATGATGTAGTTTAGTGTAATGTGTTTTTAAGGTTTAGTGGCAGATGAACTCACTCTGATCCATATATATATATATCTCACACTTTTCTGTCTTCTATATTATCATCCAAAAGGAAAATAGGTAAATACCAACTTTTAATAAATGGGTTCTCTAAAGCACACTGGTTATGTCAGCAATTTCAGTTTCTCTCTTTTACCCTTTCCTATTCATTCCAAGTTCTTTGATCCTACCTTATGATGCATTTGTTCACTAGTCTCTCTTGTCAGGATTTTTTTTTAGCTATCAGGGAAGGAAAATTTCAGTGACCTAATTTATATAATGTTGAGGTTGGAGATTACTGGGTAGCTTTCAGACAGTAAAACAGAATGATTTCTGTTCATAAATCTTTTTGCATCAGCCATGTATGTGTTTCTGTTTCTATATTGTGTGCTATCTATTTATTTACTTGTCAATTGCATATGGGACAATGGTACCCTGCTGAATCAGGAGCTGCAAATGTGCTATGATTTAAATTAAAAATGATGGCCCTGGAATGAAGAAAGTTCAAGTAGTAAAAGAACAACTATTTTGATCTACACTAACTTGTTTCATTCCCTCTTAAATACAAAGCAAGTACCAGGTACCTGGTGGTTTTTAGGTGGCATTCCATGTCAAAAGATAATCCTTCACCATGCCATATAAAAATGTTTTTAAATGAACAATTTAGATTAAAAAAGGAAAACTGGAAACATTTTAGGATAAAATATAGAATCTTTTTTAACTTCTTGGATAGGAAGTCATTATTAAAATAAGTATAGCATATGGTTAAAAGCCTCATATGGCCCAAACACTTCATTGCTTCTGTTCATATTCCAATAATCAAACCAAGAAAATGCGCACCTATGGCCAAGAGCAACTTCAGCATGTCAGGGAAATATTTGACTCCTGTGATGGTTTGAGGGTGATATGCATCCCTGAAAAGGCCATATTCTTTTAATCCATTCCTGTGGGTACAGACCTATTGTAGGTGGGAACCTTTTGATAGCGTTGTTTCAATTAAGATGTGACCCATCCAATTCAAGATGAGTCTTAATCATTTACTGGGGCCTTTTATGAAGATAAAAGAGAGAGAAATGCCCAGAGAGCTTGGAAAGAACCAGGAGACATAAGCAAAGGCTCACAGAAACTGAATGAGCCAAAGCCTGAAAGCAATGAAATCTGGGAGAGAAGGATCCCAGATGCTGGCCATGTGCCTTCCCATGTGACAGAGGAATTTCATATGCTGTTAGCCTTTCTTCTGATTAGGTATTATCCTGTTGATGCCTTAACTGGGACATTTGCCTTAGAATTTGAAATTTGTAAACTAATAAATCCCCACTGTAAAAGGCAACCCATTTCTGGTATATTCCATTCTGGCAGCTTTAGCAAACCAAAATAGCTCCTATGGAGTTTTGGGGTTAGGGAATGAATGGTTTTCCAAGAATTATTAAATATATTACTCTTTGCAAAGATATTAGTTGCAAGATTGGTTCTTTGGGGATTTGTTATACAGAATTTTGAAGGGGAAGTGAAACTGATAAGATTTGTGTGCAAAGATTATTTTGGGGAGATTTGGAAGAAAAAGTATGAAACCCATGCATGGGGAAGCAGGGCAAAAGGAATTTTAAAGAATGCAACTGTATTGATACATACCACAGTTTTTAGGAAAGACAAACAAGAAAAAGTTATTTTTGAAGGAAATTTTTGCTCGTTTTTTTGAGTATGCCATTTCTCTGGACCTGGACCCGATGAACAGTAGCTTTAGAATATTACACACAGAAAAACAAGACCATCGTGATCTCGACAAGCTTTTTTGACACAATTTCACAAAGTAATAATTTAAATATCTCATCCATTTTGCCATATAAATTCACCACCTACTCAGAACAGCTAATAATTTAGTCTATGTGTTTTCTAAGTTCTTGCTGATATATAAAGACATGTACAAATATATATATATCTGTATACTCTATATGAGAAATAAGCTAAATATATATTACTATATATACATGTACATATGTATAAAGCATTCATTTCACTAAATTCCTCCTTATTCTTTTTACTAGCTGAATAATATTTCATAGAATCTATTCCAAAATATAGGCATTAATTTCCACTTAACATTTATGTTGCTAACATTTTTTTTTTATTTCATGCATGATGTGATGTAACATCCGTATGTGTCATTGATCACTGTGCTATTGCTTTTGAAGGAAAATTCCTCAAAATGGGTTTGCTGGATCAAATATATTAATTTTAAAATATTTGCTGCCATATTACCTTATAAAACAATTTTGCAAATGTACACTCACTAATTATGTTTGAGATTATATGCTAAAACTGAACGTATTCAATATTTTAAGTGTTATCAATCTGATGGAAAAATGGTATTTGTCATGTTTCGTCTTTGCCATGGTATGATTGATCATCTTTGTCAGCGATATGGATGTTGACACTCAGCACCATTCTTTCTTTCTCCATTCTAATCTCTCTCTTTAACACTGGGCTGGAGTTCTAAGAACTACCCTTTACAGAATCCTTCACCAGAAGCATTACATGAAGACTTTCAATTAGAATCTTCAGGCAACATCTGCATGGTTGGGGATTGGTAGAACTTATTCTTCCTCTATCAGTGGTAGGCAAATTCAAGGTCTGACACCAATGCCCGGGGTTGCGCTCACTACTAGTGACCTTTTACCACAGTTCCTGGGTAACTAATGACTTCCAGATTCTCTGAAGCCTTGTAAAACTCAGCTAGAGGGGTGTTCTCTGATTTTTCCCATCCAGTCATTTCATAGTTGTGCAAGTACCTACGTGGCATTTCCTGCTTGAAATGCCTAGAATGGTTTCTGTTTTTCCTTAAAGAACGCTACTGCTACAGAATTTTTCATATTGATTGCCATTAATTTCCTCATTTGTGAAATGCTTACTCAAAATCACTGTCTATTTTTATCTTATTTATTTGTGTGCATGTGTGTGTGTGTGGGGGGCGGTGCATGGTCCGGTAATTGAACCTGGGTCTCTTGCATGCAAGGCGAGCCTTCTACCACTGAACCACTGATGCACCCGTCTAGTTATTCTTCAATTGATCTGAATAGAAGTTTATCAGTCTTATTTATCATCTCAAATAGCAAACGTTTGGTTCTGATTTCTAGTTCATTGATTTCCACTATGATCTTTATTATTTCCTTTCTTCTGCTTACTTTGGGTCTCATTTGCTCCTCTTCTACTAGTTTGTTACAGTGGAAATGAAGGCCATTGACTTGAGGCATTTCTTCCTTTGTAATACAGGTATTTAGTTGCACAAATTTCTTCTAAGTACTGCTTTTACTTCATCTCACAATTTTTGATATACTGTTTCATTAATTCAGATAAAAATTATTTTTAATTTCCCTTTTGATGACTTCTCCAACCAATGGGAAACTTAGATATGTTTTAGTTTCTAAATATTTGTGGTTTCCCAGAGAGCTTTCTATTTTTTAATTTCCAATTATTACCATGGTAAGCAGACAACATTCTTCATCAGTTCTGAATCAATTTAAACTGGGAATGTTGGTTTTATTGTCCAGAATACAGCCTAATCTTGATAAACCATTACGTCAGTAGGTAAAAAGAATGCTTATTTTGCTGTTGTTGGGAGAACATCAGATATGTTTATTAGGTCAAGTGAGTTGACAGTGTTGCTCAAGTGTACTCCTTCCTTGCTGATTTAGTTTGCTGTCGGTATGGTGTGATAGATTGAATCACGTATTCTAACAAATACATTTTCTTTATCTTATCTGGATTCCTGCCGGTGTGAGCCCATTTATCAATAAGACATTTTGAAGATGCTACTTTTACTCAAGGTGTGGCCCAACTAAATCAGGGTGGACCTTACTTAATCCATATTACTCCTTTATAAGCAGAAGAAATTCAGATACAGTCAGTCAGAGAGAGGAGCCAGAAGTCAGACAGAAATCATCACCCAATGGGAGGCAGAGGTGAAAGCTGAGGAATCTCATGCCAGTATCAGAAAACCACAGACTCCCAGGAGAAAGCTCATTCTTGAAGATGCTCTGATTTGGGCCTTCTAGCTTCCAAAACCATGACAGTGAATGCTTGCTGTTTAAGCCAACCCACGGTGTGGTATTGATCATAGGATCCTGGCAAACTAACACTAATACAGAACACTTATTTTATCATGTTTAACAAGAGGGGTGTGAATCTCCACTTGCAATTGTGGATTTGTCTATTTCTCCTTGCAATTCTGTCACTATTTGCCTCATTAATTTTCTATTTGTCCCATCTGTTCTTTCTCCCTTTTCACTCTTTTGCTTCTTTTGGATTGCATAATTTTTATTTTTCCATTTTATTTTCCTTTGTTGACTTACTAGTAATAATACTTTTTATTATTTTAGTTATTGTTTTAGCATCTATGGAGTGTTTAACTTATGACAGTCTACGTTTAAATAATATTATGCCATTTTATCTTGAGTATGAGTTCCTTACTACATTTCTCTCCTTCAGCCTCTTTGTTGCTGTTGTACATATTTATTTCTACATATGCTGTAAACACAGCTCAAGGGAAGAACTTCTGCTTTCCACATGCTGTTGTTTCTCCTGAAGCTGATTTATATAATGGGATACTACACAACTGAAGAAATTGTTTTCTTTCCCTATAGCTGGAAGATCATGGACTCTACCTGCCTATACTGAGACACAGAGGTGGAAGAGGACAAACAAAAGTCTCTTAATAACCTTTAGTAGGCCATCTTTTATTTAAAAATAACTGCTTCTAACTTTAGGTATGTTTTCCCTAACTTCAGCTGATGTAGGGTTTTTTTGGTGGTGTTAGCCAATAATTGCATTAACATCTAGTGATCTCATGGGGGGGAAACATCACACTTGTCACTTTATATGCTAACACTGACAGTTTGATAGGTAATAATTGTTTATGACTTATAAATAAGAACTTTATAATTCAATATTTAAATTTCTGCATTGCATAACATTTAACACATCAACTATTTTGGATCTTAACATAAAGCATAAAATGTTTATAAATATTTCAGGCACACCTGAACCTCTTGGTTTAGACGCTTGATAAATTGGCTTCTGAAAAATGGATACAGTCACTGACAAGCCTGAGACAACTTCTCAAGCAGCTGATCACTGGCCTCATTAATTAGGAAACACAATGAAATACATGAAACAAATTAATTATTTCAATATTTAATAAGTATTAAGATCTAATTGATGGTATATTTTAAGTAGTATACTACTGTTTTAACAAGAAAAATAAAAATAATTTACTGGAGAAAATTATAAACTTGTAACGGGCATACAGTGTGGGCTGGTTTGAAACTGTTGTGTGCCCCAGAAAAGCCATGTTCTTAAATCCTGATTCAATATTGTTGGGTGGGATCTTTCTGATTACATTGTTTCCAGAGAACTATGACCCACCCAATTTTGGGTGGGGCCTTTTTATTAGGTGGTTTCCATAGAGATGTGTCTCCATCTATTCAAGGTGGGGATGCGTATTAGAATTCTTTAAGAGAGAACTATTTTAGAAAAAATTCACAGCGTCGACAGAGTACCCTCAGCTAGAGACCTTTGGGGATGCAGAACTTCTGGAGAAATTCTTGAAACAAGCAGCCAGGAGAGAAAGCTAGCAAATATCATCCTGTGCTTTCTTAGCTGAGAGAGACCCCAAAGATCATCAGCCCTTTCTCTAGTCAAAGTTTCTTTCCCTGGATGCCTTAGTTTGGACGTTTTCATAGTCTTACAACTGTAAACTTGCAGCTTAATAAATTCCCTTTTTAAAAGCCATTCCATTTCTGGTATACTGCATTCTGGCAGCTTAAACAAAATAAAACACAGTGTAACCTAAATAAAAGCAGAAACATTGTAAGTCCCAGTACCAGGCATAATATTTTAAAAAATCAAGCCATTATAATTTATATTCATTCAATGCAATTAAATTACATTGTGACATAATCCTTAACATAATTTTTTAACTGGACAAATAATTCTAAATTTCTTAGGAAACAACACATGTACGAAAATTATCAAGGAAATTGCCTTACCAAAGAATAGATTTTATTAAAAAATAATTATGATCAACAAAATACAATATGAACAAAATGTACTCAGAAATATCAGTAAAATATAATAGCAGGCCCAGAAATGGAGTCAAGAATATGCAAGATTTTCATATTTGAAAAAGACTAGGAAAGGAAAGCTGTTGAGGTAGTTGTTTAGGACCACTGGCTATCAATTTAGAAGAAAATAAATATATAACCCTACTATATGCTGCACAAAAATAAAATCCAAATTGAGTAAAGATAAAGAACAAAGTAGCATAATGAAAAAGTATTTTGACAAGTGTATTTATAACTGGAATGAATGATGACTTCTTAAGCATTAGAGGAAACCAGAAGCTATAAAGAAAAATACCTGATTTACCGGATTTAAATATATAAAAATTAAAAATTTCTGTAGGACAAGAGAGCAATGCTAAAGTTTAAAAACGCCAAGAGAAAGTAGTAACACAGAAGGGATGAAAAGTTTATATTCTTAAAATTAATTTTAAAAACAAGAAGATGAGTGTATGGGTGGTTCAGTGGTAGAAGGCTTGCCTCGCATGTGAGAGACCCAGGTTCAATTATGGGACCATGCACTGCCCCCACCACCACCACACACTCACACAAATAAATAAGATAAAAATAGACAGTGATTTTGAGTAAGCATTTCAAAAATGAGGAAATTTAATGGCAATCAATATGAAAAATTCTGTAGCAGTAGCGTTCTTTAAGGAAAAACAGAAACCATTCTAGGCATTTCAAGAATGGTTGAATACCTATATCACAGAGGAAGAAATACTTCAAGTCAATGGCCTCCATTTCCACTTTAACAAACTAGTAGAAGAGGAGCAAAT
Source organism: Tamandua tetradactyla (assembly GCF_023851605.1). Classification (NCBI taxonomy): domain Eukaryota; kingdom Metazoa; phylum Chordata; class Mammalia; order Pilosa; family Myrmecophagidae; genus Tamandua; species Tamandua tetradactyla. The sequence continues at coordinate 24,676,188 of NC_135337.1, forward strand.
GAGACCCAAAGTAAGCAGAAGAAAGGAAATAATAAAGATCATAGTGGAAATCAATGAACTAGAAATCAGAACCAAACATTTGCTATTTGAGATGATAAATAAGATTGATAAACTTCTATTAAACTTCTATCAATTGAGAATAAGTAGGAAAAGACAAGAATTATCAATATTAGGAATAATAGAGGTGACATAAATAACAGTTTTTGAAGATAGTAAAAGGATTATAAGGAAATGTTATGAAACCATTTATACTAATCAATTGAACAACCTAGAAGAAATTAACAAATTCTTTGAAAGACCTCAGGAAGAAATACATAAATTAAATAGCATTACATCTATTAAAAAGTGAATTTGCAGTTAAAGATCCATGAAGAAAATTTCAGAATCAGTCAGCTTCACTTGTAAATTCTACTAAATATTCAAAGAAGAAATAACACTATTACTCACTTGAGTAAATGCCTGAGAATAAGATTGCTAGGTTGTATGATTTGTGTATATTTAATACCATAAAAAAGCTGTTTTAAATTTTTATTGCATTATATACTCCAATGTATTTATTTTTATGAATCATAAAAATATAGTGTCATATCCAAAAACTCTTTGCAAAACCCAAGATAGTTCAGAAATTTTCAAGAAATGTTACAGATTTAAATTTTACAGTTTGGTCAATAATTTCATTTAGAGTTAATTGATGTATTAAGTGTAGAGACTTAGATCAGGTTAATTTGTTTTAATATGAAAGTTCAATTGTTTCAGCATCCTTTGTTGAAGAAATTGTGCTTTCCCCATTGAATTTCCTTTGCAGCTATGTGAAAAATCAGTGGGCTATATTTGTATGGATCTACTTCCAGGCTCTCTATTCTATTCTGTTTGTCTGTGTCTCTATGCTTTCACAGATACCTCACTATTCATTTTCTTTATTAGCATAATTTTACAGCAGTCTTGAAATCAGATGAGACCTCTAACTTGCTCTTTCTCAACATTATTTTGACTATTAGAGTTCTGTTGCCTTTCTATTTATTGTTTGGAAACATTATAAATACCTACAAAAAACAGTTTGGCATTTTGATTGGGATTACACTGAATTAATAGATTAACTTGAAGAGATTTTACATTTTAGCAATGTTGTGTCTTTCAACCCATGAACATGATATATTTCTCCATTTATTTAAGTCTTTGATTTCTTTCATCACTGTTCTGTGGTTTTCACAGTTTGGATCCTGTATATATTTTGTTAGATTTATTCCCAATGCTTTCACTTTTGAAGGTTTAATTGAAATGGTATATTTTATTAAATTTTAAGTTCCAATTGCTGAAAATTATGAATGTGATTGGCTTTAAAATGTTGATCTTATATCTTCAGTCTTTTCTAAAAGTGCTGCTTATTTCTAGGAGTTGTTATGTAATTTCTTTTCCTACTTACATAATTATATATCTGGATATTGAAGTTGTGTAGTTAAAAATGTAAGAAATAATATTATGTCTTGTGAGCAATTTAGATTTTTAGGGGATAAGATTACCTTCCCAGAAAAACTAAACCAAATAATAACATCAGATTATCTACAAAAGCAACTTAGAAAAATAACCATGGGTGCGCAGATGGTTTACTGGTAGAATGCTTACCTCCCATGCAGGAGACCTGGGTTCAATTCCTGGACCATGTACCCTGCCACCCCCCCCCCAAAAAAAAAAACATGAAAGATTCCACTTTGAAAAAATAGAGCAGGCTCTCAAAAATATAATCAAGATAAAACTATCTTGATTTCTTCAAATAACTAAAGACAATTTTAATAGTATGAAATTTAGAAAATATAAGCCAAAAATGCAAAATGCTAACATTTAGAGAATAGTAATTTAGCAACCAGCAATTTCAGAGAAGATGGACATCAAGTTTCACTGAAAATAAATAAGGTTTCTTATGCAGACAGGAATGAGTCAGCACATTTGAATACAGCCCAGATGAAATTACCTCCACTTGTCTGATTTCATTTTCTCAAATTATCCTCTTGTTTACAATTTGACTTCAGGTACTGAAGTCGGACTGCTTAAGTTCTGTCAGCAGCCACACTCAGTAGTTTAGTGCATGTTTCTTAATTTCTTTGAGCTCCATTTTCCTCATTTATAAAATGAAGTTAATAATATTGTGAAAATTAAATAAGATAATTCAGGAAAATATGCTGAAGTAGACATCTCATAAGGAAAGTGGTAACAGATATCTGAGTCTCTACTATTCTTACTAGTTCTCCAAACTCACACCTTTCAAGAACGATTCCAGGAAATGGAAAAGCCAAACATCAAATTTATATGGAAGGGTAAGAGACCCTGAATAGCTAAAGCCATCTTGAAAAAGAATGAGGTTGGAGGACTCATACCATCCTTTTTTAAAACTTATTACAAAACCAAAGAAATAAAAAGAAAAACAGGCACTTTCACAAGAGCAGACATATAGACTGATTAATGGAATAGAGAGCTCAGAAATAAACCCTCATATTTATAGCCAATTGATTTTTGACAAAGGGGCAAAGACCACTCAGTTGGGAAAGAATAGTCTCTTCAACAAATGGTGCTGGGAAAACTGGATCCCCATTTCCACAAATAGAAGGAGAACCCCTACCTCACACCATATACAAAATCAACTTAAAATGGATGAATGGCCTAAATATGAGAGCTAGAACTATTAAACTCCTAGAAGAAAATATAGGGAAGCAGTTCAGCAGTGGTTTCTCAGACTTTATACCCAAAGCATAAGCAATAATAAAAAAAGAAATAGATAATTGTGACCTCATCAAAATTAAAAACTTATTTTTCTCAAAGAACTTTATCATGAAAGTGAAATGACAACCTACACATTGGGAGAAAATATTTGGAACCCACATATCTGATAAAGGATTAATACCCAGAATATATAAAGAAATCCTTCAACTTAACAGCAAAAAGACAAGCAACCCAATTTAAAAATGGGCACACATAAACAGACATCACTCCAAAGAAGAGATATGAATAGTCAGAAAGCACATAAAAAGATGCTCAGCATCATTAACCATTATGGAATTGCAAATCAAAACCATAATAGGATAGTATTTCACACCCATTAGAGTTGCTGCTATAAAACAAAGCATAACATAAAATAACAAATGTTGGAGAAGATGCAGAGAAACAGGAACCCTCATTCACAGCTGCTATCAATTTGTAAAATGGTGCAGCTACTGTGGAAGAAAGTTCGTCGTTTTCTCAGAAAGCTAAGCAGAGAACTACCATATAACCTGATAACCTGGCAACCCCACTACTAGGTATATATGAAAAAAAAAATTGAAAAAGGTCGCTCAAACATATTTGCACACTGATGTTCATAGTAGCATTATTCACAATGCAAATGTGGAAGCCACCCAAGTGTCCATCAACTGATGAGTGGATACATAAAATGTTTCCATTTATATATATATGGTGGAATATTTTACAGCCTTAAAAAATAATGAAGTCCTGATACACAGGACAACATGGATGGACTTGGAAGACATCATGTTGGGTGAAATAAACCAGACCCAAGAGGACAAATTAAGGATACAGGGGATGGAGTTGGGATAGAGAATGGGAAGTTAAGGCTTAAAATATTCCTATTTGGAATGATGAAATTGTTTTGGTAATGGATGGTGGTGATGGTAGCACAGCGTTGTGAAAACAATTGAAAGCACTGAAATACATATCTTAACTGATTAAAAGGGGGAAGTATTAGATCATATATATGGTAACAGAATTAAAACTTTCAAAAATCCATGGAACTATACTACACAAGCAGTGAACTCCAAGTTAAACCATGGACTTTAAATAATAGTACAATTATAGTACAGGTATAAAAGGTGCTATCATCACATGTAAAAAATCTTCCACAACAATGTAAGGTATTGGTGGAGGGATGTATATAGGAATCCTGTATTTTATACATGATTTTTATGTACATTTACAACTTCTCTAATTAAAAAAAAAAGGATCACTGCCAGATGAGAGAACTTCAGCAGAGACTGTGGCGTGTACCAAAGGAGTGGGAGCACAGGCACATGGAGCTATAGCGTGCCTTCCACACAGGGCCATTGAGTAGTGACACTTAGCTGTCGCTCATGAGGTGCTTCAAATAACTCATAGAGGCTGCGTTGTGGACACCCACTTATTCAGAGGACATAAACCAAGATGGGCTATAATAGCCCAGTAATAAGATTTTTACCCCTTTCCCTAATGTCTCTTCCCCTTTCCCCAACCCTAGAAGGGTAAGATTTATGAAGGCAAGAGGATTGAAAATGTTCATTTCCACTTGGTATCCAGCAAGTGCTGACAGTGGGAGAAGGTGAGTGCTGAATTACCTTTGAGATAGACCAACCGGATTGTTAATATTTGAAAATGAATGCATGGCTATGCATCCTACCCAAGATGTCTTAAGAAACTGAAAAGAGAAAGTAAACAGAACAATTATTGAAGAGAAATATAACATTTTCATTTTGTACTCTGCAAAAAATAGATTGTGCAAATAGCAGTTTTGTTTCTAACTGGGGACAGATTTTTCCTCATAGGAAACTCATTTTTTTCCTTTTTTTTAACTTTTTCATTTAAAAATATTTTATTTTCCCTTTTACAATTTTACTGAATCATTGGAAAAATATATGTAAGTTTTGGAACATAGTGATACAATTAACCCGCCCTTACCTGCTGAAATTCAAGAAGAGAAGATCACGAATATAATTTTTATCTATTAAGTGTTCTATCTTGTTGCTTATGTCTATTTCAACCTTGGAGGTAATTTGTGCTTATATTTCTAGTGTTTGACAGTACCTCACCTACATCCTCTTGGCACTCACTATTCCTGTAAATGAAGATACAATCTTACAGCAAGTATTTGCAATTCTCTGCATAGGGGATTTCCCTGGAGGGCACAACACAGGCTACATGTCCCAGATAATTTGCTTAGTTACATGTTATATAGTTTATTTTACCATAAATATGGTATCATATTTTAATATATGAATTTTGCCTTTATTCATTTAAAATTATGTTTCTAAAATTTATTTAAGTTTTCCAATGTGCCTGTAGTTCATTCATTCTACTGCGACGTATACTTTTTTTGTGAATGCAATATAAAGCAACACAAGTTTTCTTGGTATTGTGCTGTTGATGGACATCTGAAGTGCTTCCATATTCTTTATATTTTATGAATAGTGCTCTTATGAGGATGCAAATACAATACTCTCAGGACACCTATTCAAACATTGCTGTATTGTAGTGCATGAGAATGTTCAACTTTACAAGAATATTACACTACTTTCCAAAGTGGCTGTAGCAATTTCCACTTTCCTTGGTATAAGTATTCCCAACATTTCATGCTGACAGATTTCCTTGTTGATCTACACTGTTCCCTTTATTGTAATTTAAGTTCTTATACATCAATGGGTCTGTCTCTTGACTCATTGATATAGTCTTTGGTCATTCATCTGTTATGTCACCAATTATCACACCACTTTTATTATGCCTTGGGAGAAATCAGCATATGTCTTGCAAAACAAGTTCCAATCTTTTGTTCTTAAAGATTGGTTTAGCTACTCATTGAACATTGTTTTTGGTTTTATTTTTTCCAAAACAATTTTTAGAGTAAATTTATCAAGCTTCTCAAAAAAAAAAACTGAAAAATTTTTTGCTATTTCCCTGAATGTTTTGGATAATTTAGAGTAATTTATAATATTGAGACATACCATCCAAGAGAATGGAATGTGTCTCCTTTATTCAGTTTAACTTCTATGTCCTTTCATTTTTAAGCTTTGTCCATAAAGGTCTTGTGTATTCTTTTAAAGTTATTACTAGAAAATTTATTGGTCTCACTGCTTTTGTGAATGCTGTCCTTTTAAAATAATTTTCTAATGATTTATTTGATGATTCTATTAGTTTCCTAAAACAAAAAGGTTTATGTACAAATATTGACAATTTTGCATCTTACCTTCTAATATTCATACAATTCATTTATTTTTCTTTCTTTATAGCCTTTTCCAAAACTTCCAGTGATGGTGGATTTCTTGTCTTATTCCTGATTTTAATGGTAATGCATTAAAACTTTTTCTATTAAGTATAATTTTGCTACAAGTTTTGGTATACAGCTTTTACCAAGTAATAAATAGTTTCTTTCTATCTTAATTTGCTAAACTCTTTTATAAAAAACAGGGTTTGTCTTTCATCAAATGCTTCTCTAACCTCTATTGTGAAACTTACATAACTTTCCTCTTTGGTCTATTAATACAGTGAATTATAATTGATAGATGAAGTTAAATATCATTTTTAATTTATAGGAGTATTCGTTGCATGTGAAGAGAGAAAAATGGGAGACCAGGAACTGCTTTCGCTCAAGAAAAGAGCTTGTCTAAAAATGACACCAGCACACAGAAGAAAGCAGAATGAAAATGAGTGATGAAAAGGCCCAGGTAATATGTACGCACTGTGGCATCAAGTGGCACATAACTCACTACTCCCTCTAAATATTCATTGGATAAAACGATTAATTCTCAGTTTGGTTTTCTTTTCTGACACAATTAGAAAATATTACTCACTAATTCAGGTGTAATTTTTTTCAAATCGATACCAATTGTCTAATGCTCTTATGAAATAGTCAATTCTATCTTCATAAGTTGAAATGCCTCCTTTACTCTGACTTCTATTTCCAAAAACTTGATCTGTTCTTAACACAAGTCCAATTCCTGGTCTATTGCTCTATTTTTTTTTTTTTCTTAAATTGGGCAGGTACCGGGAATCGAACCCGGGTCTCCCCCATGGCAGGCTAGAACTCTGCCACTGAGTCACCGTGGCCTGCCCTATTGTTCTATTTTTATACTATACTTTTATTTTTAAATAAATCATTGTTTTGAATTGTATTTATTTTTGAATGGTTTAAAACAAGAATGTTTAAAACAGTATGCATTAAAATTTCTCCCCAACCATTGATCTCCAACTATGGTATTTCTGCCTCAGAACAGCTGGCTCAACAGGTCTTCTATAGCCTCTCCCTGAAAACTGTAAGCCTTCCAAACAAATATATTACAAGAAAAAAAAAAGGTAGTACATTATAAAAATATATCACCACCCTTTATCTGTTTGTTTAACAGTGTACTTTTGGTTTATTTCACCTCAGTACATAAAGTGCATTTTCATTACTTTTTGTAACTGCATTGTCTTCCATCAGACATATAGACATTTGTTTAACCAATCTTTTTTTGATGATGGTTAGATTCTTTCTTTCTTCCTTTTCTTTCTTTTTACCTTTACGACAATTAAGAATGAATAACATTGTACATATATCATGTTGAACATGGGAATGTGTAACTATGCTAAACATACTTTGTAGTGAAAATATTGAGTCAGAAGGTATGTGTGTGCATTCTTAGTTTTTGAGAAAATCTCAAAATTGCATTACAGTTGTACAATTCAGGTCTTAAGTTGAAAAATATCTGTTTTTCCACATCCTTTTATCAAAATTTGGGATTTTTTCATGCATTTGGTTGAAATGTAATAACTGTAATATTGAGATATAATTAAATCGTGAGAAAATGTACTCATTTAAATGTACATTATAATATGATTTGAAAAAGACATATATACCTGTGTAGCACTACCATAATTAAGATAAAAAAAATTCCCCTGGCCCAAAATATTTCCTTGAGCCTCATCAAGACATTTCTATACTCATCATTGGCACCTGGCAGCCATTAATTTGCTTTCTGTTAATATATGTTAGATTTATGGTCATAGAGTTACATATAAATGGAATTAGGCCATTCTTTATGTACAGATTTCTTTCAATTAACATAATATTGAGATTCAGTTATGTTTTGTATATAAAAGATTATTCCTTTTTATTTCTATGTAGTATTCTATTGACAAGTACAATTCGTCAGTGAATATTGCTGGATATTTGAGTTATCTCCAGGTTTTGACTATTTAAATGACATTCTATTAACTTTTGTGTACTGTTTTTATATGTACATGCGCTTTCATTTATTTTAAGGTAAATACCTAAGAGTGGAATTGCTAGGCTAAATGGTAAGTATATGTGTGTTTAACTTTTAAAAGGATTGCTGAAATAATACAAATTGGATGTACCATTTAACATGCCTACCAGAAATGTATGAAAATATCAATTGCTCTACATCCTTGTAAATGATTGTATCAGACCCTAAAATTTTATCATCCCAGTGAGTATGCAATGCTCTCTCATTGCAGTTTTGGTTTTCATTTCCCTGGTGACGAATAAAGCTAAGCATCTTTACATATACTTACTGACCATTCATATGTTTTCTTTTATAAGCATTATTTCAAAGAAATAGTGAAAATTATTTAATTGAAAATTTAAAAATATTTGTTTATTACTGAGTTTTAGGAATTTGTAATGTAGTAGAAACAAAACAAAAAAATCCTTTCAGAGCAGGACCCCCCAACCTTAGGTTTGTTAATCAAGAGCTTAAGTTGGTACATGGCTCTGGGTATCTCCCAGCTCTATGCGCCCTCCTTCCCACTTTTTAGGGTCTAGCCCTTTTTTAGTATTTTGTGCTGTCTGATTCAGAAGAGCCTCATTTTTTTTTCCCTGTCATCTCTGCCCCTGCTCTGCTGGAGTAAAAACCCCTAGTATCTTTAGCACTTTTCATTCCAGGTTTATCTGTGCTGGGAGCCTATTTTCAGTAGTCAGATTTTGTTAATTCTGCAACTGGAGCTTTGTTGAGCTAAGCTAGGAAAAGTCTGTTTTCTTTCCCCTCAAGGAGCCAGCCTGCTGGACTGGTGGGGGAGTGGTGCTGTCTTCCTAGACTTGGGGGACTTAATTCTGTGTGGGGTCTCAGCCAGTCCAGCTTGTCCAGATTGGTGCACACTATGTCTGGTTACTGTTGTAGTCCCAACAGTTGTTCTGTATTGTTCCTGGCTATTTACTAGCTGCTCTGGAGGATGAAATAAATTCCACAACCTCACTAACCTGCCATCTTGTCTCAGCCTTTCTTTTTAAGTCAAGCTTTCTCTCTCTCTGGATGCCTTAATTTGGATATTTTTATGGTCTTAAAACTATAAATTTCTAACTTAATACAGTCCCTTTTTAAAAGCCAACCCATTTCTGGTATACTGCATTCCAGCAGTATTAGCAAATCAAGATACAAATCTTAGAGGGAAAGCTTTCATTCTTTCATCATTATGTAGAATGCTAGCTGTGGGCTTTTCTGAATGTACTTTATCATGTTGACGAAGTTTCGTTCCATTCCTAATGTGCTAAGTGTTTTTATCAAGAAAGGGTGCTGTTATTTTGTTAGATTATTTTTCTAGATTGATTAAGATGATCATATGTTTTTTTTTTTCTTTATTCTCTTTGTTAGGCTAGTTGATTTCTTGCGTTCAAACAACATTGTATACCAGGAATAAATTCCACTGCAAAATGTTTGCTTTAGTTCTTCAATGCTGCCAGAATGCAATATACAAGAAATGGTATACTGTTTGCTAGTATTTTGTTGAGGATTTGCACCTATATTCATAAGAGACATTGATCTGTAGTTTTCTGTTCATGTGTTACCTTTACCCTGCTTTGGTTTGAGAGTGACGGAGTGACGTTGACCTCGTAGAATGAGTTCAGAAATGTTCCCGTCTCTTTAGTTTTTGGAAGACTTTGGGCAAAATTGGACTTAATTCTTCTTGGAATATTGGTAGAATTCCCTGTGAAGACTTCTGCTCTTGGGCTTTTCTTTCTTGGGAAGTTTTTAAATTAGTAATTCCATCTCCTTACTAGTAATTGTTTAGTTGAGATCTTCATTTATTCTTGAGTCAACGCAGGTTGTTTTATGTTTTTCTAAAAATTTTCTCTTTTCATCTAGGATATCTAATCTATTGTCACAAATAATATTATATTTATTATTTATCGTAGTATCCACTTATACTCTTTTTTATTTTGATATTATCAGTAGTAGTAATATCCCCCGTTCATTTTTGATTTTTGTAATTTGTATTCTCTCTTTCTTTTTCAGCCTAGCTAAAAGTTTGTCAATTTTGTTGATACTTTCAATTTTTGTTGATACTATTGGTTTTGTTGATTCTCTCTCTTGTTTTTTCCTTGTTTGTTTGTTTTCCATTTAATTTATCTCCTGTCTAATTTTTGTTATTTCCTTCCTTCTGCTCATTTTGGGTTTCATTTGTTCTTCTTTTTCTGGCTATTCCAGTTTTAAGGTTAGGTATCTGATTTGAAATCTTTCGTCTTTTTTTCTTTCATTTTTTATTTTATTATTATTATTTTTTTTACATGGGCAGGCACTGGGAAGGTTTTCTGTTTTATTTATTTATTTATTTTTAGGTGCATGGTCCAGGAATCAAACCCAGGTCTCCCACATGGAAGGCGAGCCTTCTACCACTGAACCACCCATGCATCCTGTTCTTTTTTTTCTGTTGTTCCCCCTATTATTTATTTTTATTCCATATGTTCTACTGCTTTGTTGACAAGGTAGATAAAAGGAGCATCAGACACAGGGTTTTCACAATCACACAGTCACATTGTTGCAGCTGTATCATTATTCAATCATCCTCAAGAAACATGACTACTGGAACACAGCTCTACATTTTCAGGCAGTTCCCTCCAGCCTCTCCATTACATCTTGAATAACAAGATGATATCTACTTGATGCATAAGAGTAACCTCCAGGATAACCTCTCGACTCTGTTTGGAATCTCTCAGCCATTGATATTTTGTCTCATTTCCCTCTTCCCCCTTTTGGTGGAGCAAGTTTTCTCAATCCCTTGATGCTAAGTCTCAGCTCATTCTAGGGTTTTTCTCAATCCCTTGATGCTGAGTCTCAGCTCATTCCAGGATCTCTGTCCCATGTTGCCAGAAAGGTCCACACCCCTGGGAGTCATGTCCCACGCAGAGAAGGGGAGGGTGCTGAGACTGCTCGTCATGTTGGCTGGAGAGAGAGGCCACATCTGAGCAACAAAAGAGGCTCTCTTGGGGGTGACTCTTAGGCCTAAATTTTAAGTAGACTTGACCTATCCTTTTTGGGGTTAAGTTTCATATGAACAAACTCTAAGACTGGGGGCTCAGCCTATAGCTTTGGTTGTCCACACTGCTTGTGAGAATATCAAGAATTCAACTTGGGGAAGTTGAATTTCTCCCCGTTCTCACCACTCCCCGAAGCGGGCTTTGCAGATGCTTTTCCACTCACTGATCAAATCACTCTCGGATTCATCGGGGCATCACTCTGGACAAACCAGCAAAATCTCATGTCCTATCTGAGATTCCAAGTACTTATGGCGTTCAATCAAACTATCTACATAAGTTATATTAGGAAATGCACTAGTCAAAATATAAATTTTGTAACAAATAAACATTTTTTGCTTTAGTCTCACACAGAAGGTGACATTTTAAAATATTAATTACCATCTATTTTCAGTACCCTGCAATAATGACATTCCTCTGTTCTTTTTTAATGTAAGCAAATGCAACAGTATATTTCCCTCTCAGCACTGCCTTTGCTGCATCCCATAAATAATGTTATATTTCCACATTCATTCATCTCAAGTTATACCACATTTCACTTCTAATTTCCTCTTTAACTCATTGGTTGTTTTAGAGTATGTTGCTTAATTTCCACATATTTGTGAGGTTTCCATTTCTCCATCTATTATTAACATCTAACTTCATTCAATTCAGTGAATATGATCTCATATTTGAATATACATTGTACTATTTCCATATTTTTTAGTTTATTGAGATTTATTTCGTGACAGCTCCCTTGTTTTGTGTACTTAGGAGAATGCATATTTGTTTTCATTGGCTGTAGTACTCTATATCTGTCTGTTAAGTCTAGTTGGTTTAGTGTATCATTCAAGTCCTGTACTTCCTTATTGATCTTCTGACTAGATGTTCTATTCATTATTGAGAATAGTGTGGTAGTCTTCTATTTTTAATGTAGAACCATCAATTTCTCTATCCAAATCTGTCAATATTTGCTGCATATATTTTGGGGCTCTTCTTTTAGGTAATATATATTTATAATTGTTACATCTTCCTGTTGAATTGTCCCCTTTGTCAGTATATAATGCCCAATTTGTTCCTGGTAATTGTTTTTGATTTAAAGACTATTTTATCCAATGTTAGGATATCCACTTCTGCTCTCTTTGATTATTACTTGTATGGTATATATTTTTCTGTCCTTTCATCATCAATCTTCTTATAGCTTTGAATTTAAGGTGAGGCTCTTGCAAATAGTTTATAGTTGGGTCACATTTTTTTCACATATTTTTCCAATTTCTGGATTTTGGCTGGAGAGTTTAAACCATTTATATTTAAAGTCACTACTGATAATACAAGTTTTTCTTTTGCCATTTTGCTACTTAGACATTGTAGGTCTTATGCCTTTTTGTCCCTTCTATTAAAGGCTACTTTTATATATTTTTTTGCTTTCTTGCATTGTACCATATTGTCTACTCACTTCCATTTGGATATATTTTTCATCTGTTTTCCTTGTGGTTTCCATGGGGTTAAAATGTAACATCATAAATATGTAGCAATTATATTTGATTTGATAACAATTTAACTTCAGTAGCATGTATATACACTTTTTCTATACCCCTTCTGTCCCCCATCACTTTTTTTGTACTTGTATGTCTTTTATATTATATGTCCTCAAACAGAGATTTTCATAACCTTTTATGCATTTGCATTTTAGAACCTGTAGAAAGTAAGATGTAGAGTTACATATGAAACAATACAATGCAATAATACTGGTATTATACTTACTCAAATGGTTACTTTTACCACAGGTCTTTATTTCTTTATGCAACTTTGAACCATGTCTAGTGTCCTTTCATTTCCATCTAAAGAACTCCCCTTAACATTGCTTATAGGGCAGGTCTAGTGATGATGTACTTCTTCAGGTTTTTTTATCTGAAGTGTCTTTATCTCTCCCATATTTTTGAAAGAGACTCTTTGGATATAAAATACTTGGCAGTTGTTTTTTTTTCAGTATTTTAAGATTTTCAATTCACTGCCTTCTTGCATCCATGGTTTCTGATGTGACATAGGAACTCAATTTACTTGGGATTCCTTTGCGTATAACACATTGCTTTTCTCTTGAAGCTTTTAGGACTGTCTCCTTGTCTCTTGTATTTGATAGTCTAATTAATAAATGATGAAGTGTATTTTTCTTCATGCTTATGGCTTTTGGTGTTCTTTGAGCTTTTTGGATACGCATATTCAAATCATTTGCTAAGTTTGAGAAGTTCTCTGTCATTCTTTCTTTGACTATTCCTTCTGCCCTTTTCTCCTTCTTCTGGGACTCCCATTAAACATATATTGGTGAACTTGCTTGTGCCCCTTGCTGTCTTAGGCTCTTTTCACTTTTAATTTTCTTTTCTGCTCCTCTGCCTGACTCATTTCAAGTGTCTTCTCTTCAAGTTCCTGGCTCTTTCTTCTGCTAGATTCAATCTGCTGTTGAAACTTCCTGGGCATTTTTAATTCCAGTTATTGTGATCTTCAACTCCAGTAGTTCTGTTAGTACCTATGTAACATTTCTATCTCTTTGCTTAGACTCTCATATTGTCATTCATTGTTTGATTGATATCCTTTAGTTCTTTCTCTGTATTTTCTTTCATCTCCTCTAGAGTTTTTAAGATCATTTTTTAAAGGCTTTGTTTGATATGTCCACATTCGTATCTTCTTTGTTGGTGCTTCTGTATTTTAATCCTCTTCCTTTGTTTGGGACATCATTTCTTGTTTCTTTGTCTTGTATTCTTTTGTTGCATACTATACATTTTAATATTTAAAAATATTAACTCTGGGATTTACTCCTTGAGATGTCTGCTTCTTGGTTTTATAACCAGCTGATGATGGCAGCTATTTTTTTGATCTTCAGTCCTCCTATCAGGAAAGTCTAACAAAGGCAAACGCGCTGTTCAGAATGTTCCCTGTCTTACGGGATCTGTGTCATGTCCTGGGCTTTTTCTCTTTAGTTGTTTTGGAGTTCCCCTGTGTTTTATTTGCTAATGCTGCTGGAATGCAACATGCCAGCAATGGATTGACTTTTTAAAAGGGAATTTATTGTTACAGGTTTACAGTTCTAAAGCCATAAAAAGTTCCAAGCTAAAGCATCCAAGGAAAGATACCTTGACTCAAATAAGGGTGATGGCATCCAGAACATCTCTGAAAAAGCATTTGATTGGCTCGTGTCTGCTGCTCCTTTGGCTTCTGGTTTCAAATAGCTTCCCTGAGGGCATTTTCTTTCTACATCACCAAACATCTCTATCTGTGTCAGCTCTGAGCTTTCTCCAAAATGGTTTTCCCTTAAAGGCCTCCAGTAAGCAGATTAAGATCGATCTTGAATGGACAGAGATACATTTCTATGGAAACCACTTAATCAAAGTTCCCACCCACCCTGGGTGAGTCACATCTCCATGGAAACAATTTAGTGAAAAAGATCCCACCCGTAGTTAGGTGGGTCACATCTCTAAACAATAGGTCTGCCCCCACAAGATTGAATTAGGAAAAAGAACATGGCTTTTCTGGGTTGCATAACAGCTTCAAATCAGCACACCCTGTTTACAGGAGCTTGGTTGTCCCCTCTGTCTCCCAAGGGACTTACCTGCATATCTGAAGGGTAACAGAAGCTGGCAGGCCTTTGACTCAGACTATTCAAATCTGTAGGTTTTTACACTCCTTTTATTGTCTAGATATGCTTTTGCCTGGAGCCCAAATTCCGGCAGGAGAGTTACTCTGGGCAGGGCTTCCCAATTTGGGTCTTTTGCAGCTAAAATAAGGGCAGGGACCCATAAAGGACTGCAAATTTCTCCCAGATGCCCTGTTGGTGGGTGTGTTAGTTAGATTCAGTTGTCAACTTGGCCAGGTGAGCATACCTACTCTTGTTGCTGCGGACATAAGCCAATGGTACGTGAACCTCATCTGTTGCTAATTACATCTGCAGTGGGCTAGTAGGCGTGTCTGCTGCAATGAGTGATGTTTGACTTAATTGGCTGGTGCTTAAATGAGACATCGCAACGTAGCACAGCTAAGCAGCTCAGCATTCCTCATCTCAGCACTTGCAGTTCAGCCCAGGCCTTTGGAGATGCAGAAAGAAGTCACCCTGGGGAAAGTTATTGGAACCCAGGGGCCTGGAGAGAAGACCAGCAGAGACCATCCTGTGCCTTCCACGCAAGAAAGAACCTCAGTGGAAACTTAGCTGCCTTTCCTCTGAAGAACTAACAAAATAAATCCCCTTTTATTAAAAGCCAATCCGTCTCTGGTGTGTTGCATTCAGGCAGCTAGCAAACTAGAACAGTGGGGCTCAGGAAGAGTACCAAAAAGTTCTCTGACAACTCCTCCAAATTAAGCTTTCTTTACCTGCCTAGTAAATGCAGCCTTTCAGCTAATGTCCTCCCCATCCTTGCTGAAGTGTTGCATCTTTAAATCTCCATCACCTCTGCCCCTCTTTTGTGAAGGGTTGCACAAGGGCTGCTGCAGCTGAAAATGAAACAATAGCTTCCCTTAAAGCCAGGACCCAGCAATCCAAATGTACCAACCAAAAGCTCTGATCAGTCATTGGCTGTGCACTCCATGGTTCTTAGGGAAGAGGGGTTTAAACTCTTTCTTTGTTACCAGTCCCTAGCCAGGTACCGCACCCTGCAGTGGCCTGCTGCAAGAGTGGGGAAAAGGTACCAGTGGCCACCACACTACTGCTCTTCTTGGGACTTTATCAGTCTCTTCCTCCCGCTCTTCTCTGGATGCTGGATGATGTTATCCTGGCCTCTGGAGTTTCAAAATAGCTGTTTAAAACAGTTCCTGTCTGTTTAATAGTTGTTTTGGTAGAAGAATTGAGTTCTCGAGCTCCCTACGCCACCATCTTTCCCTGAAGTCACATCTGTGTACATTCTTATGTCATTTATGAATGAACACATTTCTGCATCTTCTCTTCCAATCTGCATGCTTCTTTTTACTTACTGTTTTTTTTTTTTTTCTTGAATATTGCACTGACTCGGACTTCCTTGTTCCAAATATTAGGGCAAAAGCATTCAGTCTGTCACCATTAATCCTGAGCTTAGGGATGGAGCTTACATAAGAGCTGGTTTCTAATTGAGGATGCTCCCTTTTCCTCCTTATTTTTTTTTTCTCGAAGGTTCTGTTTACTATGTATGGTTGTCTAAGTTTGTTAAATCATTTTCTACATCTATCAGAATTGATGCTGTTTAGTGCTTATTCTATTAAAATGGTGAATTACAATGATTGATTTTTAAATGTTAAACCAAACATGGCATGGATAAGCCCTGTTCCTGGGAAAAGCACCACTTGGTCAAAATGTGTTGTACCTTGCACATATTGCTGAATTTTACTATTAATACATATTTAATAATTTTTGTGTTCATGCAACATATTAGTGTTCTGATCCAGGTCTCTTCTCTTGTCTATTTCTTTTGTGAGATCCATATTTAGTATAACAGTAATGCCTCCTCTATTTTCTGAAGAATTAGGATTACTATTCTTTCTTCCTTAGATAGTTGATATTACTAACCCATGAAAACCAGTTAGGTAGATAGTTTTCTTTGAGGTGAGGTCTTTGGGCTGACAATCATATTTTAAACAGGTCGCAACTGCCATGTATTCTGGCTAAGCACTTTTAATTTTAAGCGTAAAAAGTAGCCTGTTTTAAAGATACATTTTATAATAGATAAGTAATTAAGCTCTTTGAATGCTTTGTAGCACCTTCCTGGTAAAAGCGGCAATAACAGATAATTGAGACTCACTCAAACACGACGATACATCACACACTTTCCTGTGTTTTGTCACTGGGGATTATCCAGAGTGAGCCAGATTAAATTTTTACGTTTAACTTTGGCACTTATTCAAAACCATCGTAGTTTAAAATGATGCTTTTTAATGCAAAAACATTATCTTATTTCAGCCCTTCCTTCATTTTCACTGTAGGTAGGCATTGTAACGTAGTAATTAAGGGAGAGCTCTGAGTCAGAATGCTTTGCTTTACAGCTTCCTGATTCTGTGATCTTGGTCAAATTACTTTAGCTTGTTTGCCTTTGGTTCTTTATAGATAAAAATGGCATAATAATAGGATTGATTTTGTAGGATTGCTCTTTATGAGACATATATGTTAGGAACTTTAGAAGGGACTAACACATATAGGTAGCACCTAATTAAATTTAGGAACTGTCATTATTACTCTGAATTCTAACAAAATGTTTAATCATACACTATTGATACAGTTGATAAAAAACACCTTCTAGAAAACAATTCTTTCATTCATTCAGTAAAGATATATTGAGAGCTTACTGTCTGTCAGGCATTGTGCTAGCTGTTGGGACAAGATAAAATACCATCTCTAACTTGAAGTGGTTCACTGGTTGTGGGAAGGCAAGTGAAGAGACCAAAATACTGGGATGATAGCTTCTATGATAAGATACATCAAGCATCAGTAAACTTTTTTCTGAAAAGAACCAGAGAGTAAATATTTCAGCTTTGTGGGCCATATAGTCTCTGCTGCAAACACTCAATTCTGCTGTTGTGTGAGTTCAGGCATAGACAATAAATAAAAGGTGTTACTGTTCCAATAAAACTTTATTTATGGACACTGAAATTCAACTTTCATATAATTTTTATGTGTCTTTCTTTTTCTATGACTTAAAAATGTAAAAACCATTCTTAGTTCACAGACTATCACAAAATCAAATTGTAGTCCAGAATATGAGTAAGGGTTCTGGTGGGATGTGACTTCAGGGGACTTCTTCCTGGAGAGAAGCATAACTACTTCAAGTTTAAATATTAAGTACAGCTAATTCAGGTGAAAATAAATGAAGGAAGAGCATTCTGAACAGAAAATTGCTGCACAAATAATAGTAGCCACATTTGCTGGGTATTTGCTTGGTGCTACACACTTTGCATAAATGATTTAATTTATCCCTCCCAATATTCTTGTGAGATAGTCATTATTTCATTGATTTTGCAAAGAAGAGTATTGACACTTAACAAAGTTGCCATATACACATAGACAGTAAGTATCAGGGTGATGTTTCGAAACCAGATCTAAATGATTTCATGCATGAACTTTAAACTATCCGATTATCATCAGATCCCATTAGACAAGCAGATATTTTGGAAACAGAAAATAACATGGCTGAAACAGAAAATGAATTTGAATTGGTGGAAGAAGCGGGGCTAAATCAATCCTCTATTAATAACTTTGAAGTCTGTCCTGAAGGTGAAGGAAGCACTATATAAGATTTTAAGGAACTAAATGTGGTGCTCACACATGCATTTTAGAAAAATTATTCTAGCAGCATGGTGGAAGAAACCTTAATGCCTGGAAAGGCCTTGATCAATATTTCTTAAATAAAAAATGAGAGTGGATTAAAGGGGATGAAACAGATTACACAGAATATCGCGATTACCTCGGCAAGAAGTGACGAGGGTCTAAATGTAGACAGTGATTGTAGAAATGGGAAAGGAGTGGTTCTCAAATTTAATCTCTAGCAATAATGACTGTAATGCTTTTAAAAGTTATGCATTCTAAACCTCATTAGAGATTATGAGTCATTAGGCTTAGGTGATAACTAAGCACCTGCATTTGTTAAAGATTTCGTGGATGACCC